>NW_012117766.1:1764361-1825464 GCF_000951035.1 Colobus angolensis palliatus
AGTAGTTTTTTCCAATTCTGTGAAGAAAGTCATTGGTAGCCTGATGGGGATGGCATTGAATCTATAAATTACCTTGGACAGTATGGCCATTTTCATGATACCGAGTCTTCCTATCCATGAGCTTGGAATGTTCTTCCATTTGTTTGTGTCCTCTTTTATTGGTTGAGCAGTGGTTTGTAGTTCTCCTTCATATCCCTTCTAAATTGTATTCCTAGGTATTTTATTCTCTTTGTACTAGTTGTGAATGGGAGTTCACTCATGATTTCGCTCTCTGATTGTCTGTTATTGGTGTATAGGAATGCTTGTGATTTTTGCACATTGATTTATGTATCCTGAGACTTTGCTGAAGCTGCTTATCAGCTTCAGGAGATTTTGGGCTGAGACGATGGAGTTTTCTAAATATACAATCATGTCATCTGCAAACAAGGATAACTTGACTTCATCTTTTTCTAATTGATTACCCTTTATTTCTTTCTCTTGCCTGATTTTCCTGGCCAGAACTTCCAATACTATGTTGAATAGGAGTGGTGAGAGAAGGCATCCCTGTCTTCTGCCACTTTTCAAAGGGAATACTTCCAGCTTTTGCCCATTCAGTATGATATTGGTTGTGGGTTAATCATAAATAGCTCTTATTGTTTTGAGATACATTCCATCAATACCTAGTTTATTGAGAGATTTTAGCATGAAGGTCTGTTGAATTTTGTTGAAGGCCTTTTCTGCATCTATTCAGATAATTATGTGGTTTTTGTTATTGGTTCTGTTTATGTGACAGATTACATTTATTGATTTGCATATGTTGAACCAGCCTTGCATCCCAGGGATGAAGCCAACTTGATCGTGGTGGGTAAACTTTTTGATGTGCTGCTGGATTTGGTTTGCCAGTATTTTATTGAGCATTTTTGCATCAATGTTCATCAAGGATATTGGTCTAAAATTCTCTTTTTTTGTGGCGTCTCTGCCAGGCTTTGGTATCAGGATGATGTTGGCCTCATAAAATGAGTTGGGGAGGACTCCCTCTTTTTCTATTGATTGGAATAGTTTCAGAAGGAATGGTACCAGCTCCTCTTTGTACCTCTGGTAGAATTCAGCTGTGAATCCATCTGATCCTGATCTTTTTTTGGTTGGTAGACTATTAATTATTGCCTCAATTTCCGAGCCTGTTATTGGTCTATTCAGGATTTCAAATTCTTCCTAGTTTAGTCTTGGTAGAATGTATGTGTCCAGGAATTTATCCATTTCTTCTAGGTTTTCTAGTTTATTTGCACAGAGGTGTTTATAATATTCTCTGATGGTAGTTTATATTTCTGTGGGGTCGGTGGTGATATCCCCTTTATCATTTTTTATTGCATCTCTTTGATTCTTTTTTCTTCTTTATTAGTCTTGCTAGTAGTCTACCTGTTTTGATGATCTTTTTATACTTTCTGTATTAGTATCTATTTTGCGTGATGTAAGTATAGCTAATCCTGCTCTCTTTTTGGTTTCCATTTACATGGAATATATTTTTTCATCCTTTTATTTTCAGTTTCTGTGAGTCTTTCTAGGTGAAGTGTGGCAATTTTAGGCAATAGATCAGTGTGTCTTTCTTTTAAAATGCATTAAACGACTGTATGTCTTTCAGTTGGAGGGTTTTCATCCATTTACAGTCAGTAATATAAGTATAATTGATATGTAAGGACTTACTCCTATCATTTCATTTGTTTTCTGGTTGTTTTGTGGTCTTCTTTTCGTATTTTTTTTTTTTCCTTTCTGTTTTTCTTTTAGTTAGAGTGATTTTCTCTGGTGGTATGTTTTAATTTGTTGCTTCTTATTTTTTAGATATCTGTTGTATATTTTTTGATTTGATGTTACCATGAGGCTTATGAATATCTTAAAACCCACTATTTTAAACTTATGGAAGCTTAACAGTGATTGCATCCACAGACAACCTAGCAAACAAGCAAAGAGAATACTAATAAAAACTCTGCACTTTAGCTTTATCCTCCCGCATTTTAAGTTTTGTGGTTTCTATATTTATCTTATTGTACTGTTTGTGTCATGAAAAGTTGGTTTAGCTTTTATTTTGATCACTTCATCTTTTAGTTTTTCTCTGCAAGATATGAGTAGTTTTTAATATTCTGTCTTTTTCTCTAGACTTACTATGACCATTCAGTTTTGTACCTTCAGATGATTGCTCATTTCCTCATTAGTGTTCTTTTATTTCAAATGAAAGAACTCCGGTTAGCAGTTCTTATAGTAGCCTCAGTTTTTGTTTGTATTGGAAAGTCTTTATTTTTCCATAATATTTCAAGAACACTTTTGCTGGTTATACTAAACAACATAACTTTTATATTATTACTTGTACTATGCACTACTTTGTATTTAATTTTAATGTACTTTCATTCTATTTTAATATTAAGTTATTCCCATGTAATTTAGAAAATAGAGGAAAATGCAGGTATATTTGATAAGAACATCAATAAGCCATTCACTTTCCATGCTATTTTATAGAAGGTCATTTTGCACACAAATTTTTATTTAGTATAACTTTTTAAAGAACTGAGAGCAAATACTCTTCATTAAAAAGGCAAATAAGATTTATGAGGTATGGATACATGCAGCGGTACAGAGTATAACAATTATATGATTTATGTTTTTAATAATAAGTCCAGTATTCTTAAATTGAGAATTTGCTGCAGATAAATTGAGATACTTTAAATTGAATAGTTATTGGGAATATCTATGCTACTAACCAGTCAGCTTATTGCCACTCCCTATGTGTCAAGTATTAATTAATTAGTTTTAGTTACAATTGATCTTTGTGAGGAAAATGTATTAATAAGTGATTTTTTTTATAATTCTTAATTGATGTTTTAAAATAAGATTGAGTATATTTGAAGCAGATAAAAATATAAGGCATATATTTGTTCCAAAAGGTGGCAAACTTTTGGATAAAGCAAATAGGCTTTGACCTGAATTACTTTTTATAGAATAATAAGCCATTATATTACACTATATATTGTAGCATGAAGGAAATGGGAGAGCACATTTAAGATCAGTATTTCTTACCTTTCTTCCTTTGGTGTCAATGTATATACTGAATAATTCATTTTGCTAATCTAATGGACAATGTTTGTTTTGCTTGAATTACTAGTTGGTGAAAAAATTGACTCTCTAGAATTATTCTTTAAATTACCATTTCAATAACTACACGGATTACAAAAGTGAAAGGTCGGGTGTGGTGGCTCATGCCTATACTCTCAGCACTTTGGGAGGCCGAGGCAGGTGGATCACAAGGTCAGGAGTTCGAGACCAGCCTAGTCAGCATGGTGAAACCCTGTCTTTACTAAAAATACAAAAATTAGCCAGGTGTGATGGTGCACACCTATAATCTCAGCTCCTCAGGAGGCTGAGGCAGGAGAATTACTTGAATCTGGGAGGTGGAGGTTTCAGTGATCTGAGATCGTGCCTCTGCACTCTAGCGTGGGTGACAGAGTGAGACTCCATCCCAAATAAAAAATAAAAAACTAAAAAAAAAAAAGTGAAGAATGAATACTGAAAACATAAGCATATAATCAAATTGTATTTTTCCTTCCAAACTAAAAATTTTGCTTTTTTTGCATTACTATTTCTTACAAATGAACACTCATATTCTGTCTCATTAATGCTTCTGGGAATAATCTTGAGCCTTAAATAGAGAATATATTGGTAGAAAAGACTGAAAAGAAGACAGAGCACCTTTAGAAGTTCCATAATGGATACTTAAACTTCACGATGAAGAAAACAATATCTAGTCCATTGAGCATACATTTTTGCCTGCCATAGTAAAATAAGTATCCCCTTCTATTTTTGATTGCTAAATGGGTGTGTAAACTGAGAAGGTCAGATGTTATTCCATATAGAAAGTCTAACAGTAGGGAATATTGAGATTTTTTGGAGGTTGTTTCTTCAATTTTAGTCTTTGTTTACTGAAGAGAAAGATATTTCAGTATTTTGTGTAAGACTTCTGTGCCTCATTTGGCTCAGCTTTGTTACTAGGAAACAAAGAGAAAGATTCAGAATGGTACTTGGCCCAGGAATAATGTCTTCCTACTGTCTATGTTCTTCTGGCATAAAATCTCTCCATGATTCACAGGACACCACATAATTCCTGAGTGAGAAATCCCAAGCATTATATAAAAATACTTTCAAATAGATGATGAGAGAAAACATTGAAAGAGATATATTTCCTCAACTAGATTAAGATCCACGTCTATATTCTAAGAGTTTTCTCTACAAATTTTGCTGTTCATATTATAGTTTATTGTTATCATCCCAAAATCATTATAAATGAATAAGCATTATATGCTGACAAAAAGGGAGAAATAGAAAATATCTCATTACTTGTTTTATTGTGTGTAGTAATGTGATACTGTCTTGGGATTTCAGGAAAAATTTAGGTATTTGTTTAATGCACAATTTCTTTAACTGACATCTTGAGAGCTGTGAGAGATGTAGTATGTGTTAGTACGTGTATTTTGTATATGTGTGCACAACAGCAATGATCCAGGTCAGACACAAAGATGTTTGAGGTAGTTATTTTCCCATCAGTGGGTTCATGAATTGGAAGATAAGCTTAGGGCAAAGATAGATGGTTTCAGAAATTGACATTGCAAAACATATGATTAAAATCACGTAACAGTTTGATTGCTATTTGGTATGTTTTCTTTGTTGTTGAGGTTCGGTAAAAAAGCTACTGTGTTACTGATTATTTATAATTGATACTTTTCCAAATCAAGTATTTATCACTGAGCAATAAAATCGCATGTTGAGGGTAAAAAAATAGTACTTATATAGAAGTGTCCATATTACTATAACTATGCATATTTGCTGATGTGCATACTAAGGTTTGCTTGTCTCTTTGTTTTAAACTATATGGTCAATTGTCTTAATGACTTAAATGAAAATTCCTGCTCAATTTAAGGAGCCCAAATGAGCCCACAGTAACCTGTTGATTTTTAGTTTTTTCTTATGGCTTCATGGAAAAAAAAAAGTGGTTAAAATTTGTTGGATACTCCCTGATAGCCCAAGATAGTAAGGATCCTTATAAAACATAAATAATTTTCAAGTCCTCTGAAATTCAAACAAGATTATCTTGTATTATAATAATTTTAGGCTAAGACTGCTATGATATTATATATATATGTATAGATATATATGTATAAATATTATATATATATATTCTGGAGACAATATCTAGGTTTATACAATGCAACATTGTATTTTATATATCTCCAATTGAACACCATGTACACAACTATAATGTTCTTAGAATGGAAGAGGATATGTGAATTTTGGAGGATAACTAGTAGTGTTTGACATGTGGGGATCAACATTCAGTCTCTGAAGCACAATGGAAATAATAGTTTAAAATTAGTTCAAAATTTTACCAGTTAAAAATTAGGTGAATAGTATCAATCACATGGGACTGTTGTGATACTTACATATTCTTGGCCAAAGTAGGTGCTCTATAATTCATTGAAATATTTGTTGTTGCTTAAGATTCATTTGAAAATTTTTTAGTACTCTCTCAGCCTATCAACATTTTGTCATCCATGTATCATCTATATCATCTATATTTGTCTTTCATAATTTCATAATTACCCAGAGATCTTGAATATTCTTTCAAATATATATATGTGTGTGTGTGTGTGTGTATATATATATCTCCAAGTTTTTTTGGTTGTAACTTTCGTAGTAAATTATATTTTGTCATTTAATAACACCTCTTATAGAAACCCATGTTGCTGTGAGTTATTTTTATTGAATTATCTTTATAACATGCCTGAAGTACATGTTAAATTAATAGAAAAATATTGTCACAATAATTTAATAGTCATTGTCTCCACTTACTTATTCTAAGTATCTGAATGAAAACAATCAGAAAACTGTAGAAATACATAAACACATAAAAAATACATAAATACATAAAAAAACTAAAAAAACACTCACAGAGAGAGAGAGAGAGAAAGAGCAAGTCTCTCAATAACATCATTTTGTTCAATGTAGTTTCATTACAACATTGACGAGGAATAAAAAGAACAACAACAACAACAACAAATTCCCATCAGTGCCACTGTCTGTGTAGAGCTTGGATGTTCTCTCCATCTCTGCAAAGGTTTTAGGATGAACCAGTTTTCTCCCACGTCCCAAAGATGTGTACATTAGGGGAATTGACTTGTCTACATTGTCTGCATGTGAGTGTGTGTGTGAGCGCCCTGGATGGTATACATCCTGTCGAGACTTTGTTCCTGCCTTATGTCCTGAGCTGCCAGCATAGGCTTCATCCACCTGTGACTCTGAACTGGAATTATTGGGTAAATTATCCTACTTATTTTTATTAATGTTTTAAAACATATGCATAGCTCACATTTATTTCAACGTTTAAAATTAGAAGCATTTTGTTCTTTATTTTAAAGTTTGACGGTGTTTTTGTGTGCAGAAATATATGGTAGGAATTTAACTATCATTTATATCAATTAGCCTATGGTAAGATTGGTTTCATTATACATCATTCCACTTAAAGTGACAGTTTCCAAGAACCCATCAATGACATTAAGTGAGGACTTAAGTATGTGTGTGTATGTGTATGGGCATGCGCGAGTGTGTGTGTGTGTATATGTACACACATCATTGATAAATACTTATTATTGAAAAGCTTGACAATAATCACTAGGCAAATAGGATGGAGCATTAGTTTCCTGTTGCTGCCACAACAAATTACTACAAACTTAGCAGCTTAAAACACCCATTTATTATCCCACAGTCTGATACATCAAAAATCTAGGGATATCATTTCTCAGTTGGTAATTTGTTTGTCACAACGCCCTCAAGGTGCCAGCAGCCTGTGTTTCTTTCTGGAAGATCTGGGCATGAATCTACTTCCAGACGCATTAGAGGTATTTGCATGATTCAGTCCCATTTTGGCTGTGGGAATAGAGTGCCCCTTGGTTACTGGCTACTGGTTGGGGTCATTCCAAGCTTTAAGAGGCAACCTACATTTCAAGGTTTATGATATTCTTTCAGTTTTAATAACAGCAATGATTAGTCAAGTCCTCCTTATGCATTAAAAATCTATGATGTCCTCTTCTACCTCATCTATTTTCTGCCTTCCTCCACTGTTGCATCTCTTTAAATTTTCTTTCCTTTCTGCTTTTAAGTGCTCCTGTGATTACATGGAGCATACCTGATAATTCAGAATAATTTCTCTGAATTTAAGGTCAGTTGATTGGTAAATAAAATTACATCTGCAAAGGCCTTTCATAACACAGTCCACATTTGTGTTTGATTGAAGAACTCGGAGTTGAGAAACTTGAAAGTGGTAACAGCATCTTAGGAATTCTGCCTATCACAGAAATAAAATCGTTTAATTTTGTTCTTTGCATTAATATATTAATAAAGAGTCAGCAAACCATTCTCATTGTGAATACAAAGAAACTGATCAGTTGCCTATGTTAGTTGCCATAAGATTTATGGAAGCAAATTTAATAAATAATGATGACTACAAACGAACACGTTGTGAATTTTTAGTTGTAGCCTGTGGTATTAATTAACTAATTGCATTTTTTACAGATATCAAGCTTCATTTACTTCCTTAAAGTAATGGAGCAATTTGCAGTATAATTCATATTTTCATTTTACATTTCACAAGTATAATTTTTTCTATTCTGACTATATACCACTAAGAAAAATGCCATGATTTCAGAGATTAATCTTATAAAATATGAAGCTACTTTTTAATCTTATTATAGAGATCTTAAGATTCAGTTAGTACTATCAACTTATTATGAAATCCACCCTCTAGCTCATTTTATCAAAATAAATCTGGGCCCCTGAAAAATTAGTTGACTTTTTCAGGCTTATACAATGTGTTAGTGAAGAGACGGAGATGATATTTGTACCTGCTTCTCTTTATTTCATCTGTTAGTCTACATTACTTCGTTTCAGAGATTTAAGTTCTTGCATCCATTTATCAACTGTGCTCCCAAATACTGCATGTGCCTTTATAATACAGAAAGGAATTTTCAAAATTTGCATTTTATTTTAGCCATTCCGTTCACAAGTTAATGTACGCTAACAACAATTTTTTGAAACCCATGTTTTCTACTTACTTTTGTTTTCCTTTTGCTTAGAAGTTGTGATGTCCAAAAGGTTAAAGGCTTCACAGAGCTTCATTGGCATTAGGGCATTCACACAGCAAAAAGCTATTAAAAACATCAGTTTTACAGTATAAGCAGAAAGAAATTAAAACATGATTAATTTTTTTATGAAAAACTCATTGGCTTTAGAAATAAATAAAATATTCTAGAAAACATTTTTATAGTCATTTGAAGAATAATTTGATATATTAATAAGGTAAAAATGCTGAAGGATTTGTATTTTGCCTGCCAAATATTTTTAAATAGCTCAATAATCACCACCGTTAACAGGAATAGCAATTATTTGCTTTGTATCTAATTTGCGTATGATACTTTTTGGTCCTAACGATAAGAGATATTTACAAAGTTGGTCCTAAAAATTAAACACTAAGATTATAAAGGTATAAATATGGAACACATACATAAAATTATGTTTTAACTGTTGAAATAGCTTTAGGACAAAGGAGTGTTAAGTGTGACAATTCAGAGAAACTGGTGGTAATTCACAATTTGCTTAGAGAAGTGTCTCTCAAAAGTGTGCACCCAGACTATTCATATCACCTGGGAACTTGTTAGGAAGGTTAAGTTACCAGGCTCTGTCCTAGAGCTACCGAATCAGAACTTCTAGATAGAGGAAGGAACTTCTAGATAAGCTCGGTAGGAGATTCTGAGAGAGCTAAAATGCAAAGGAATCACTCATCTGAGGGAAAGGGGGAAATAAAATAGTTTTCGAAAGCCTCGAATGCATCAAAAACAACTTCTTAAAAACCTAGAGAACTTTACTTTTTGAACTGAGAATTTTGACAGGTTACTTTGTATGGTAGGTTATTTGGGGGAGAGATTAAGAACAGATAAAGAACACAGATATTTAGCTTATCTTTTAAGTTCTAAAAAATTGCATATTATTTGTAAAAAACACAGACAACATTTTGAGAGTACTCTACTTGAGAATGAAGAGTTTACTCCTAGTAGATAATGTTGACTGAAAGGCAGAAACTGAGTAAGAGAATGATGATGAGATAGTAAGCAAGATAAGCAGTGGATTCCAACTTAATATGCAAGAGTTTATTACACACATAACCTTGTTTTTTCTATGCCAAGATAATTAAGAAGAAATAATTATACATTTATATAGGATTATTTCATTATGCCAAATAAAGGTAGTGAATCTATTTCTCCTCCAGCTCTTAAAGCTTCATATATAAAAATATCTTCACCAGGTGAGGTAGCTCACGCCTGTAATCCCAGCACTTTGGAATGCCGAGGTGGGCGGATCACCTAAGATCAGGAGTTTGAGACCAGACTGGCCAAGATGGTGAAACGCTATCTTTACTAAAAATACAAAATTAGCAGAGCGGTGCAGGCCTGTAATCCCAGCTAATCAGAAGGCTGAGACAAGAGAATCACTTGAATACGAGAGGCGAAGGTTGCAGTAAGCCAAGATTGTGCCATTGCACTCCAGCCTGGGCAAAAAGAGCAAAACTCCATCTCAAAAAATAAAAAAGAAAAAAAAAATTCCCTTCCTGATATCCTTAAAAGAGTGACAAACAGTATCTCATTTAAAGCAGTCTAGGTTATTATATCTCATTAAGTAAACACATTTTAGCTTATGTACTTATAAATAACATTTATTAAATAAATTTTGAGTGATTATTTTCATTTTGGATCTTATTTTTTCTCATATTTGCATTACTGTTAAAATTTTAGAAATACTTAAATTCTGGGCCATACATATGAGATATAAGTGAATTGTTTAAATCATTACAGTAATGAGAAAAGTTATGGAAATTTTTGGCCAGGTATGGTGGCTGATGCCTGTAATTCCAACACTTTGGGAGGCTGAGGAGGGAGGATCCCTTAAGCCCAGGAATTTGGGACCAACCTGGGCAGCATAGGAAGACTCCATCGCTGCAGAAACAATTATCATTATAGAAATTCTTATATAGAATCAATGTTTTATCAAAATACTCAGAATTATAAACTTAGCATCAAAAAAGAAACATTTTGTTTGAGTTATCAGTTGTGGAGATATTATGTCAGTTTGGTGTCAACAACTTGCTTTATCTCAAGGGTAGCATACACAAGTTAATTGGTTATATCATGATCTAAACAGTTTGGCATGCAATAATAATAATAATAAATAATGCAGACTTAGGCAATCTGTACAAACATTTCAAAACAGAACAGAAATTCCTGTTGAAATATCTTTCAGAAGTGAATTTTATGAAACAATTTTGGAAGCCTCAGAGAATATTCTCTGATATTTTATTTTATTACTATGTTTTATTTTGGGACAATCTTACAGGACATCAACACATACTACAGAGATAGCAAAACTTCTTTAGTATGTTATTGTTACAAGATAAAGAGGTCCTTGAATTTATGTTTGTATTTGCAATAAAGCTGGCACAAACAAGCGGGTAAGAAAACAGTTGAGATGAATTTAATATGTTAATGATTACTGCTGTGCCAAGTAAAGCAGAACGAAACTAAAGGACACTGCTCTAAAGATGCCCTCCAATCTGCACAGAAATGGTGATGGCATGTGGAATATAGCAGAACACGTGAAAAGCACTAATACCAGTATTCAAACGTTAAGCAGGAATTTCATCAAAGCATATATGCATGTTCTATGCCACAGGGGAAACTAATAGCAAACACTTGTTGAGTGATTGGTGTCAGAAATAGTTCTAAATGCTTAACATATATTAGAGCCTTGGATTTTTATAATAATCTTATGAGGCGGGTCCACTTATTATCCTTATTTCACACATACGGAATCAAAGACACAAAAAAGGTCAGGCAGCATATTTTAGTACACACAGCTAAAAGATGAAGCCAGACTTTAAAGAGGAAAAATGTCCTGCTTGTGCTTATAATATTAATCACTGTGTTATATATGTACATATATATTAAGTTGTATCCAATATTTATAGCAAACATTGTCATGATCACTTATACTCAATGATAATTTGCAAGAACATTTTATCAGTTGTGAGTAAAAATTAAGATTTTTTCCTCACTAATTTTCAAAACAGAAATTATAACATTTTATTTCAGAGTAAGATGGAAAGATCTCAAATGAGAGCAGAAAGAAATACCTTTTATATTCATAACTTTTGTGAATATATGACCATTCACCAAAAGGTATTAAACAACCCAGTGACTATTTGCTTTTTTGTATTAAAAAACCTGGAAAAAATGAAAGTCAAATTTCAAAGGGGATCTTTTTCTTTGAACTTAAAGATAATATAGGATCTTGATTTACTTTTTTTTTAACTAGATTGTTGAACATCACATTTTCATTTTACATTATGATTCCTTTAAAACTCTTGTCATGAATATAAATACTTCATTTTATACCTTTAAAGTTCCTAATAATATCAGTAACACTATATATGAATCTATACATAAGTGTATACGTCCTGAGTATACCAAAAGCACTTTTATATTCAATTTTTAAATAATATGAGATACAAATTCTGGTCTTCTTATTTTCTTTGGGACTTCATAATATCCAAGGAACATTAAAATATCAACTTAAAAATCCACATAACTCAAATTTGCATTGCTAAAGTAAAGAAACAGATTCTCGTTGCAATAAAAAGAAATTATTAAATGTCTATTTTAAAAAAGAAATTCCCTCTTAGAAAATCATTTGCAATAGAAACTTACTGAGGTATACTTAATTTAAGACCAAATTCCTTTGACAGCTAAATAGTAATTGAATATAATGCAGGATGTAATATATATAAAGAAGCATAATGAAATCCTTACCGATAACTTAGTAAAACAAACAATATATTCAGATTAGAATTGTTCTGTAGAAAAATAGGAAACGCTACCTTGGTACCCACTAAAAGGAAAGCACATATAAAATTTTTTTTAGAAAAACAGCATAATCAGATAGTAAATGCTATTTTGTTTAAAGTAACCTTGGTCTACAATTTCAAGATTGGCAATATGAACAACCACGGAAGCATGTGGACCACACATGTTTTCTAAACATGAGCTACCAATCTTCAGCATTATGTTTGTGGATACATTAAGGTGTTTATTTTCTTCTTTTTCAGAAATGTGCGTGGTTAAAAACCATAACTGCTCTCTAAACACATGATAATAGAATTTTAACAAAATGTGCTTAAAATTATTTTCTTAAGCCAGGTGTTTTCTAGTTTCATAGCCATTCTGCTCATTATTCATTTTGAGTAAGGTAAGAGGCCAAAATCTATTAAACAGTAACAATTACTTACAAATATTTTATAGTTCAAGAAAACAGATTGAATGCCAGTTTATTTCTGTCTAAAGTGACATAATAGCTTCATTTTACTTAGCTGCCTTTTTTTGCTTAACTTTTATAGGATATTTAAATCATTTATAGGCATGTGCCTACCCGATTAGAGTGAGTGGAAGGAAGAGGGAGATGGAGGACACGACGTTGAGGGGTATTTCTGAACAAGTGATCCATGCCAGCCAATTGAAATATTTGATTCAATCTCTCTTGAAGCTCGTGTTTCTTTGAAAGGGGAAATTGCTGTCAAAATGGAGAACTGATGCTGACTACTACAGTTAAAATAGTCTGACCCTCAAGGCTCTTAGGGAAAATAGCTGAGGAATATAGAGTTCAAATGGGTTCTTGTTGTTTCCATCGGAGTCTTAACATTTACTTGCTTTTATTGATCTAAGGCTTATTAAATAAGTCTAGTAACTTAGTATTGTACGGTCTAGTGATTTATGCCTATCGTCTTTAAATAGTGTTAGAGTCCTTGGAGAATGTTAAGCCTGAAGACTATTAATAATATTCTTCATAATTTGCTTTGTTCTATTTTTTCTAAATTACAAGGATGATGAGTATTTAAAAATATATAGCTTCGTCCTAAAATACACGATTAAGCATGGATATTCATTTATCTCAAAAAGATATATAAAAAGATGTAAATCAATCTATTTTTGTGGCACACACTGTCATCTGGGTATCTTAATGTTCCTTCTTGCTTTTTTCCTTGACAAACCTGAGTTTGAGAGAGGAGCTATGTGCACCTTTCTAATTGCCTTACATATACGGTATACATTTGCCATAACACCATTAGAAATCTGCTGAGGTTTCTTCTTAAGCTGTGTTTTCCTGATAGAAGGGAAATGACATGAATTTTCCCTTATCCTCTCCCCTTTCTAACTTAAGGTAAACCTGATGCCTGACTGAGGCAGCTTTCAGGAAACAAGGAGGTAGCAAATGTGAGGAAAATAATCATAGAAATGTTAGCCACAATATCGTCGAGTCACTCAATCAGTAGCAGCCACTGGTTTTGCCTGATTATATTATTTATTTTAAAAAGCACCTTGATTTTCTAAGAGGCAGCATTAAGGCTTTCTGTTTCTTGCAGTTATAACTAAACTGCTGGTTATTTTTAAGAAAAGATGTTGATTGATGTTTAGTATGTATCCCATAGAGTCTACAACTGACATGCGCCAATAGTAGCTATTTTTTTAAGCTGTTCAAATTTTATAGCTGTAACATGAACATGGATTCATTGGCTGTGTGATTACAGGAGGATAGGCAGGGCTTGGTGACCTTCTTGCACTGTGTGTGGTCTGCACCATGATGCTGCTACTGCTCTCTTGGCTTCTAACTATGTGATAGTATCCCGGACAGTCCCAGCAGCTACACTCAAATTTAGGGAAGAGTTGATAGCCTATGGCATGAACTTTGCCTCAATGGGAAGTAAAAGTACAGGCGAGAGGTTCAGGTAGATGAAGTCTCATCTCTTTCCTTGCACAACAGATTTGTTCAGAGACTCACTATTTCATACAGTTCTCGGAGGTTTCCTACTGAGAAATGTGTGAACTACCAACTGTGTTGTCAGGAACTGAAGCTATTTCAGCAATGCATCTCCTTGTATTCTTGTATTTTCCCAATTTCCTTTTTGGTCTCACTTCCCTAATCCCCTTATATTATTTCCTTGTGACCTCACTTCCCAATAAAGTTATAGCATGTAACTCTTGCCTCAGGACATATTTTTCTAGAGAATATGAAGAAAACTAATTTGCTTGGAAAATTTTTTTCTGAGATAAGACTATTGTATTCACTGCAATATGTCGCAACTTTTCCCTCTTTAGGTCTATTGTAGTAGTGAATTCTCTTCTCTCCCTAATCATATAGCCATTTTATTTATACAAATGTTCTGTGACATTCCTGGAGTAATGACTCCATCAGTCTATGGACCTTCCTAACCCTGGTCCTCACCAATGTTAATCCTGAACACTTTCTTTGTTTTAAAGTTGATAAAGGTTTTGCTAACAGTAGGATCAGATAAATAGTTATCCATATTTTTAATAGTGCTTTATGTATTTTTAATCTACTTGGGTTTTATTGAGATAAAACTAAAAATTAAAATACATTTCTTAAAGCTAGCTAGCATTTTTCTTAAAGCTAACTAGTACTAGTACTTCTGATTTTTCTTAAAATATTTTTCTCTAGCATATGTTGTCTTGTGAACACAGAATGTAATACACATACAAAATATGTGTTAAGCAATTATTTATGTTATCAGTAAGGATTCTGGCCAAATAAAATATAGTTATATTTCTGAGGAGTCAAAAGTTAAGTGCAGATATTTGACTGCATGGGAGTCAGTTTTCATACCCCTCCATTGTTCAAGGGTCAATTGTACATATAAAAAATATGTGTTTGTGTGTGTGTGTGTGTGTTGTGTAATACATATAATTTCTTAACAAAATAAATATTAGCATGTATTTCAAAACCATTTTATTTGACGCCAGTGTAAGTTTGAGTCCTTCTCCCTTAAATACAAAATAGTACACTAATTACTGTTAAGCTGATACATACAATGTCTCCTAAATGTGTTTCCTATCTAAGGTGTATAGTAGTAATCAGAAAGTAATCAGAAATTTAAAAATTAATTTCCCTAAACAGGTATCAAGCAGTGGGGGAATAATTCAAGGAAGGTGAAGCCTTTTCACATCTTGTAGGAGGTTATGAATAGAAATCTTTTCACAGAGCACAGTTAATTTAATTTGAATTTAAAATCTTGACTCTTTATTGACTCCCTTATTCTAAAAGAGTTGAACTAAAGACTTAATGGATTTTTTAAAGTTAATTAGAATCTGGTTTAAACTGAACACCCACTCCCACAAGGAAAGCTTTTACAGGTGTAACAGATGAATTATTATTAAATATTTTACAATATAGCAGAAATATCTTGCATATTGTGAATATGTGTAATAGGTCAAGTTTCTTGCTCTCACTCCATTTGTCAAGCTAGAAGATCTAATTTCCTAAAATAAAATCAGTCCGGAATGACAACGTCTTTAACCAAACATCTGTAGAATAGAAGGCAAGATGCTGGAGAATAGTATCTGCAAAAAATTCAAGATTTACAAGGAACCTTAGAATTTATCAAGCCTAAAATTTATCTGACACAAATTTACTACAATAATCTCTTGAAAGTCTTAATACCATCACATTAAGATTCTGAGACATCAAATTCTAATTTGGTGCTGTTATAGTTAGATATTAATACTTTTGTACAGTTCTAACATGGTATGTTTTTGATAATTTTCTTTCTCCAATCCAAATAGAATAAGTATTTTCTTTTTTACATGACAGCTCCATCACATATTTGAAAATTGCTATTCAAAATAATAGCTAATACTGAGTACTTACTAAATGTCAGGCATGATTCCTAGGGCTTTATCTGAATCACGTCAAGTATTTCTACCTTATAAGGTAGACAATGCTTTTAGAAGACAAAGAGGAGGCACAGAAAGGCTTAATCACCCTTCGTCTTATCACTAGTAAATGTTGAAGTCAGATTACAATCCACATTATGGTTCCTTACTCTGAGTTAAGTATGGCATTCCATGTCACCTCTTTCCAAAAAATCATTTCCCCTAGGGGTTTTTCTCCTTCTGTAGTCTAAAGAAAGTAATATGTTTAAAAACTATTAGGGAGTTTAATACAAAATAAGTATTAAGTGTGTTTATTTTCATTTCCCAATTTACATGTATTCATTAGAAAAAAAATTAGAATCACAGACAAACCAAACTGAAAAACAAAGTTTTCTATAATCTCACCACTTAGAAAAAACTACAATAGTAAAATGTTGTATGCAAAATATTCTGTTCTATTCTAAACTAAAAATGATATGTATCATCAATTTATCATCGACCTCTCTGTTTCCTCTCTTAAAACTTCTTCCCACCCTCCATCTCACCCTCCAAATAATATTAATTTTACAAAACACTCTGAACAAATATACATTAAGATATTGTACAAATCTATTTGCATCACAAAAAATAAATAAATTTAACACAATGTCTTATTTTCTGGCACATTTCCATTTGGGAGTTCCTTGTTTCTCTCTTTTCTCTCAAAACATTTAACTTTCATCATTGAACTAATGTCCCAATAGGAGGACACCACCCACCTTCTGATCAACTGAATGATCTAGTTGAGCTTGATAGTTGCTATCGTTTGAATGTTTTTGTTCCCTCTATAATTCATGTTGAAATTTAATTCCTATTGCAACGGAATTGAGAAGTGTGGCCTTTGGAAGGTGACTGAGTAATGAGGGCTCCACCCTTATGAATGGGAGGGCTTGCAGAAGGGTTATCACCACCTTTGATCTTCTGCCATCTGCCAAAATCATTCACTGGACACCATATGCTGGCATCTCAATCTTGGATGTTCCAGACTTCACAACTGTAAGAAGTAAATTTCTATTCTTTACAAATTACCCAGTCTCACAAATTTTGTTATAACAGCACAAAATAGACTAAGAAAATGTTGAAGAATATGTAACCATTCTTTATTCCAATATGGCCGAGAAATAGTTGCTTGTTTGTTTTTACAGCTTTATTGAGCTATTACTCAAATGTCATATAACACCTATTTATGGCATTGAATTTAATAATTTTTAGTGTATCATAGACATGTGCAGTCATCATGCTAGTCAATGTTATAACTCTTTTTATGGCTACAAAAGGAAACCCCTTACACATTAGTTATCACCTCCTTATCCTCTCACTCTACTTCACAGCCTTTAAGCAACCACTAATCTGTTTTGTTTTTCTATATAATACTCTATTCTGGACATTACAGAAATTATTTAGGCATCAGTAAAGGGAGAACCAGCTGGATTTCTAATTTCTAACACTAGATAATATTAAGTTAAAAATAAATACTAACTGGTAATTAAATTTTGCATTTAATTGTAAAAGGCATTTATAGGTAAAAACTTGATTTAATGAGTTTTTCTTTGTTACTGTAGTTATAAAAAGTAGCTAGTGAATAAAAAGGGACAAAATACAAATCACCATTTATCTACTATCATCAATGTTTTATAAACTGCTATGTACTGAATATTTTTGTCCCACCAAAATTAATGTTGAAATCCTAACTCTCAAGGTGATGGTATTAGGAGGTGGGGCCTTTGAGAGGTGATTAAGTCATGATGGCATAACCCTCATAAATTGCATTGGTGCCCATATAAAAGAAGCCCAGAGAGTTCATTCTCCCTCCCATCAAAGTTAAAGGAAGAATAAAGCCATCTATGAATCAGGGAGTTGATCCTCGACAGACAACGAATCAGCCAGCACTTTGATCTGGGACTTCCCAACACCTCAACCTGTAAAATTAATATTTTTTTGTTTATAAGTCACCTAATTTATTCAATTATAACTGCCCAAACAGACTGAAACACAAAACATCACTATAAATATCAACATCTAAGAACTGAAAAAAATTGCAAGCTTTTAACTCAAACTTAGCATATCTCATTTAGAGTACAGGATTTATTAACAGAATTCAATGTAAAGGATTGAAATATTAGTCACAGAAGAAGAGTTGAATGGTAACATTTTTGCTTTCAGATAATAGTTTAAATGATCTAAGTGTATGCTGAAGATCCAAAGTGACCTTTGAAACAGATCTATTAGTAACTTTTATTTATTCTCATATATTAGAACACCAACAGTGTTCATGGCAAGACAGTTGGCATTGGCTCAAAGGTATTAGTATCTCCGCCGGGTCATGTGTTGACAACAGTCTCCTGTTGCTTGTCCATTTGCTATGCTTGGCAAACCTCCAGAGTCATTTAAAAAAAATAAAAAAAAGAAAACACCAACAAAGAATGGTAGAAGAAGCAGTTCACTGTAAATACTTAATGATTATGACTACAAGAGTTATGACGATTACTTTCAGATTATGGCATCTAGCATTTTAAAAAAATGTTCCTTTCAATATTTCTATCCTCATAAAACCAGAATCTTGTGACTGAAGGCCATGTGATTGATGAATTGAAGAATACGTAAAGAAATATCAAATAATTGTACACTTCTCTTCCAAAATAATTAGTCTAAAATGTCAAATGCTAATGTGAGTATGAATTCCACAAAGCCTTTTAAGTTGGGAGATTCGGTTATCTATTCTTAATGTTGTGAGACATGCAAAGTACCTGGAGTTCTACATATAAAGTTAATGTTGAGAGCTTTTTATATTACAGCACATAAATATCAAGCTGCTGGGAGTAAATACACCTTTTGTGACTTGACATATGCCATAACAGTGGTTTTATTTACACATAGCTTTTATTGGCTTTTATCTTCTTAAACTGTACAACAAAATAGCATGCCGATGATATTAAGCTAGTAAAAAAAGAATATAGATTTGTTAGAGAAAAATATCAAATAGTCTTGCCTAATAAATGTACTAATATATTTATGTTTTAATTCATATTGTCAATGATAACACTATTTTTATATCTGTAGAAGTGTATTTTTCTCCTTCTTAAAAAACAGAAAGTTAGATTTCTCATGTAGAACCAATGGCATATAATAGTAATATGTATTTCTATTTTCCTTCTTTAGTCAATTTTTATTGCATGTAGATGAATTTAAAAATCTTTGTATTTCAATTTTTTGCCACTGCCTAATTCATTGTAAACTGAAAGACAATGTTTTTGAAAGTACAGAAAGAATAATCATCCACAAAATATTCTCTAATGTGTCAAACACTACCTCCTCTATCTTTACAGAAATATGCTAAGAGTATTGAGGTAAAACATGTATTTAAAAATTCCCTACATTGACCCCATGTCATATCAATATTATGCAAAATAAACACTCAATATATTCTCAGAAATCATTTTATTTTTATAGTCATGTATGTTGACTCCATGAAATTAAAAAGCATTATATGGCCAATTGTTTGTTATTGCCTAGGCTTATTCAATTTTTTTGAAAGAGTTTAACATGTATTTACCTTATAGGATAGAACCAATATTTTGACAGGCAAAGTAAGAAAGTGTCTTAATACAGAAACTAATTAACAATAGTAGCAAAACTAATAATTATATTAGAAAATAAGAACTTAAATATGCTAGGCATTTTCAAAGCCATTTGAAGATACAAGGTATGTTCTATTATAGCTTAATTTAGTAATGTTCAGTTAATATCTAGTCTTTTAAGGGTTAACAAAATGAAAATTCAACACAGGCTATACATATAGCAAAGAGAAAAGAGTTAATAAAAATCCAGAATACAATAATAAAATTAAAATTAAACATTTATGTTAGATGATTATATATCATAAACTCACCAATTAAGATAAATAGATTAGAAAATAACCAAGCTATTCTAGGGGAGAATCCAAAGAAAAACTGAAATGCTATATAATGGGCAAACATCTGAAATAGCATGACTGAGAACTATTGAAAGCTCAAATTTGTGCTCAGACAAACCAGTTACATTTATACAAAAATAAGGATCAATTATATTATAAATTTTAAGTACAAAGAAAAAATATATAAATTATGCAATTGTAAATCCTGCTTTGTGTTTGTTTTCACCATTATGGAATTTTCTGGTATAATTCAACTAGATCTTGAATAAACTAATGATGAAAACAAGATATAAACAAATATTCCATTCCACTGCAATAGAGCAACCCACAAAAATAAAACAATTTTAAAAAATCCACATTGCTTCAAAGATATGATTGGAGCTAGAAAACTTAAGAAAAATATATATCTATGATCAGAGAACAATAAAAACTATATATCTATGATCAGAGAACAATAAAAATTATCTGAAACCTGAGCAAGATCAGGAGAATTATGCAATATTAAAGATGTTGCATTTGTTATGGAGGCAAAGGCAAACAATAGCAGTGGAATTTGGAGAATAAACTTTGTGCTCTCCAAGAGTAAGAAAATGGTATTAAGTACAAGAAATGATGACACAGGGTAACAATAAAGATATTTTGTCTTACTCTTTGAATCTCTTTAAAATATAACTGATTTTTAAAGCAATAATAAAAACAATATCTTATGGAGTCTGTAACACATTAGTAATAAAATGCATGATACCCACCTCCTAAAACCAGGAAGGTAAAGATGAAATATAATAATGTAAGACTTGACCTAGTTGAAATGATATATCATTTGCAAGCAGACTGACAAATTATAAGTATATATGGTAAATCCTAAAACAAGTGCTTACATTACATAAATTATTGCACAGCTAATTAATCAAAAAAGAGATAATATGAGAGAATAAAAATATTAAATTGGGTCAGGTGTGGTGGCTCACACCTGTGATCTCAACATTTTGAGAGGCCAAGGCAGATGGATTACTTGAGCCCAGGACTTCCAGACCAGTCTGGGCAACAGGCAAAATTCCAGCTCTACCAAAAATACAAAAATTAGCCAAGCGTAGTGGTATGCCTATAGTCCCAGCTACTTGGTAGGCTGAAGTGGGAAGATCAACTGATCCTGGGAGGTAGAAGCTACAGTGAGCTGTGATCACACCACAGCACTCCAACCTGGGCAACAGAGTGAGACCCTGTCCCACAAAATAATAATAATAATAATGATATAAAAATAAATTAATTTAGAAGTAGGTAGTAAAAGAGGAAGAAAAGGACAGAAAATGGAAGAAACAAATGTAAAACCAATACCAAAATGCATGATGTAAATAAATCCATTCATAAGAAAGTCACATTAAATTTAAATGGCTTAAATAGCTGTTGCACAGAAAGAGATTGTCAGGCCTAAATTCATATACAAATATACTATGTTCATAATATGGTTAATGTCAGTTCTTGCAAAACTGATCTATAAATTCAACAAAATACCAATGAAAAAATCTCAGAAGCCCTTTTCTTTTGTATAATCAGCTGATTTAAAAGTTTTTATGAAAATGAAAAAACAGAATAACCAGAACAGCTTTGAATAAAAGAACAAAGTTAAAAACTTATACTACTTAAAACATTACTATAAAATTATAGTAATTAATACAGTGTGATAGTGACCTCAACATGCACAAATAAATCAATGGAATAGTCTGGAAGGTATATTTCTTATACCCATGCATATTGAATCGATTTTTGACAAAAGTACAAAAGGAATTCAGTGGGAAAATAAAATGTTTCTCAATAAATGGTACTGAAATAGATATATCTATATGCTAAACAATTAAGAATCTTAAATCCATATGTCACAGCATAACAAAAATTATCTGAAAAGAGGTCATAGGCCTAAATGTAAAGCCTAAAACTGAAAAAGTTTATAACAAAATATAGGAAAAAAATCTTTGTGACTCTGGCATAATTCATTACAAAAATTAAATAAATAAGCACTATTAAAAGCTTTGACTCTTCCAAAAACTCTGTTAAGAGAATCAAAATACAAGTCACAGACTGGGAGAGTTATAATATATCTAATAAAGAACTTCTATCCAGAATTTATAACACATTCTCAAAACAATAATAAGAAAACAAAAACCATGAACAGAATGGGCAGATTTGAGCAGATACTTTTCTAAGAAAATATGCAGATCACAAATACATGCATAAAAAGTTGCTAATATCATTACCTATTAGGTGAATGTCAATGTAAATTACAATCACAGTATATTTTATTAAAATGTTTTTAAAAAGACAGATCATTGACAAGAAAGTGGAGCAAATGAAAGTCTTGTGCATTTCTAGTGGGAATGCAGAATAGCATCACCTTTTGGGAAATTGTTAGTTTCTTATAATGTTAATAGTATATTTACCATGTGATTCAATTCTTCTACCACTAAGTGTTGACACAGGATAAATAAAAGCATACGCTCATACAAAACCTCATATATGAATGTTCATTAACAGCATTCTTTTAATAGCCAACATGGGAAACAACCTAAATATCCACCAACAAGGGGGAGAACTCTTGGAGACAGAACTAAGGAGAGAACTTCATCAATTTTTTTTTTTTTTTTTTTTTTTTTTAGTTTTCAAGAGAACCTTGGATGTAATGTTTTTGCTCCTTCATGCTGTCTTTTATCCAAGGGGAGAGGATTTGGCAATCAAATATTTGCAAGCTTGATATTCATCAAGGTTGTGTTTATTATGTGCTAGGATCTGTCTGTTGGCACTCAGAGAGAAATGCACAGGCTTCTATTCCCTGATTCAGGAAGAGAGCCAAAGCTTTTTGAGGGTTTAAGGATGTCTGGGCACCACAGAGTGACAGCCTGTGTCAGGATTCGGTTACGATTACTAACCAATGAACTGAATGTCCTAGGTCAACTTTTAGCTAGGCATGGGGCATACAACTGAGTTGTTCTCGGCTCTTCTTCTGCCTATAATGGACAAGGAGAGGCAGGCTTGCTTTATTTGTCTAGGCAGCTGTTTGGGTTACTGGACTTTACATATACTGCCCATATTTGTACATTTATCAGTTCTCTCTTCATTCTCATTCTTCTCTCTCTCTCTCTCCTTTGCCTGTCCACACAGGTTCAGGAATCAGATTTAAGTTGGAATTAGCCTTGAGTTTTTAGCAGGATGTAAGGTGCTTGCTGATTAGGCGAGCTTCATTCAGAACCGTGGAAGCTCAAATGTTTGTTGAATTGCCCAAGTTATTCCAATAAGTAATTGGAAGGATGTGAAATCAGAAATGTTTTATGTCTTTATGCTTGTAGCTATACAGATGAATTTTACTGTGCTATATAGGCTCATGAAGATGCCTATTAACAGAATGTTTTAGTTGATACAAAGATGAGTGAGTTTTACTTGATGAAAGTTTATAAGTTACAAAATGTAAAAATGCACCATGTCTCTTCACATTTTTAAAGAATAACATTTTTTTACTATTCTAAGACATTTGTTATTGTCCATTCATAGTTTAAATTTAAACTACTTTTTTAAAAAGTCAACTGTTACTGTTATTATTATTATCATTATTTTGAGACAGGGTCACACACTGTCACCCAGGTTGGAGTTCAGTGGCATGATCTCAGCCCACTGCAACCTCTGCCTCACAGTCTCAGGAGATCCTCTGACCTCAGCCTCCTGAGTAGCTGGGACCACAAGTGCGCGCCACCACACATGGCCAATTTTTTGTATTTTAGATAAAGATGGGGTTTCACCATGTTTCACAGGCTGGTCTCAAATTCCTGAGCTCAGATGATCCACCTGCCTCGGCATCCCAGAATGTTGGAATTAGGTGTGAGCCACCACACCTGTCATGAAAAAGACAAATGTTATTTTTAAATGGCTGTGCCTGTGTTGTATTTGAAGCAATAAAATATTTGAAGTATTTAAAAGCATAATATCTTCTCCCTTTCTAATACATATAGCAAATAGTTTTGATATTTCTAAAAATTCATTCAAATATGATTATAACCAGCTCTCAAAAATATCACATATGCATGAGAAGAGTAAATCTATAAAACAAATTTAATGGCATTATTTCTAAAATTTTGTATTTGCCTTTTGGATCAATCTGGAAATATCTTTTAGGTTCTAAGAAACATTGAACTCGGAAAATTGAATGCCAAAAAAGAATAATGGAATCCATTTATTTTAATTTGACTTATGAGGTATTCAATATTATCCAAGTGTACTGTCTTAACATTTGCCTAAATGTTCCTGTTACTATTTCCATGTTGGCATTAAAGACTTACTGATGGATATATAATGCAGTTACATTCTCTAAAACTTTATTCAAGCTGAAGAGAACAAGTTTATGCCAAATCTTCTACCTAAAAATAAATATATTTTGTGATTTGGTTACAGAGACATGACATGTGGAAAATGCTATAGAATGATTATCTCATAATTGTTTTCACAATTATTACTGAAAATCATAAAGAGCAAGTAGAGCACTGAGTCTCATAGTAGATAAATGGTATCTTGAAAAATAATGGCAATTGTAGAATACAAACTTTATGTGGTTTGCCCATTTTATTATGTTAAACAATACTAGCTATGTCAAGATGTCACTCTCTCCTAGGAATAGTAATCATGGGATCACTATCTTTATGAATAAATCCTTTTTCTGTGTAGTTTTGTAATATAATTTTCCTAGGGCCACTTGCTCAACCTTTCTTTTTATTTTGTATTATTTATTTTATTTATTTATTTTTTATTGTTTTTGAGACAGAGTTTCACTCTTTTGCCCAGGCTGGAATTCCAGTGAAGTGGCAGGATCTCGGCTCACTGCAACCTCTGCCCCCAGGTTCAAACGATTCTTATGCCTCAGCCTCCTGAGTAGCTGGGATTACAGGCACTTGCCACCATGCCTGGCTAATTTTTGTATTTTTAGTAGAGACCAGGCTTCAACGTGTTGGCCAGGCTGATCTCGAACTCCTGACCTCAGGTGATCCACTCACCTCGGCTTCCCACAGTGCTAGGATTACAAGCATGAGCCACTGCTTCCGGCAAATGTAGAATATTTTTCACAGGATTGCATGGAATTTGAAAATTTAATCAAGGAGGTAAAATGTAATTTAAAAATAATTGTGAGATATGTTAAAATGTTTCTATTTAAAACCAAAACCATATGTTAATTTTGAAATATATTTATGCTATATCTAAATTACATAAAATATTATATTTCTCTAAACAGTTTGTTGACATACTTGAGCACAAATAGTTGCTGAGTTTGTCATCATATGCTTGTCTCCAAATTAGACCAAGTACAGTGGTTCAACATTTTTTTTATTTAAGAAAACTATCCAAACTTCGAAATTACAAAATTAAAAAAGAAAATAAGACAAGATTAAACCTTATGTTTATGTGTGTGCTTATTTGTGTGTATGTGATTTCTGAATATTTCTCACTGGCTCCATTTTCATAAGACTATAATTGAGAATTACCATCATAATAATTAGTAAGGAAACTTAGTATCCTTGTAAATTATGGTTCCTCCTTACCACATTATGAGATTAATAACAGCTGCATATAAATAAGAGAAAGTAAAGTCCTAACGTCCAAATGGAACAAAAACTATATCAATCTATTTATACATTTCGGTAATCAGCCAAACATTTGTAACAATATTTACTTTAAAAAACAAATAGCTATTTAAATCTTACTTTCGACCTAAGCGTTCTAAGGTCAAAGCATCTGGGTTTTTGAAATAGCATTTGAATCCGTCTAGGCCACCACCTAAATACCAAGGCCTAAACTGTAGAGATAAGTTTTATCTTAGGCCTACATTTTCCTAATAATATATTTAATATATAAATAATAAAACACTTCAGAATAGCCACCAGAAAAAGCCAACAATCTCAAAAGTCAAAAAATAATATTAGTTAGAAATTAGCAAAAAAGGAAACCCCAAAGACTCACAAAGGTAGGAATAAGTTCTCAGACATTATTAATTTTAAAATGCAAATTGAAACAACAATAAAATAACAACTTGACATATTTTTTCCTGGAAAACATTCAAAAACCTGATAATGCCAAAATTTTGTGGAAATACAGGGAAAGAGAAAGCTTCATGCAGTTTTGGTAGCAGTGCTGCCTGCTCTAAACTGCAAGAGTGCAATCTGGCACTCTGAGTGTGTATTATTCAAAAAAATTTTTCCCAGAGGTCTATTAGGAGAACATAAAATAGATATTGAGTAAAAAATATTTTGTAGAAATTATTCATTGAAGACAATCACAAGGAGATTCTCTAAGTACAATGTGATATATGCATATCTGGAAAACTATAATCTATCAGAAAGAAATGAAATATCTAGATCACATGTAAGGGTAATTTAAAGAGTGCTGAATGAAAACTAAAAAAAAGTAATAAAGTTATATAATTTAATGTCATTTATATAAGTAAAGGTTCCTTGCAGAGAAATTATCTGCATATACAAAAAATAGTTTATGTATTAGAAAGATATTTTATATAAAATATGATTTAGACTTTACTTTTATTTTATAAAAATGTTATTGCAAACTGTGAATAATTAGGGATAATTAAAGCAAGAGAAAACAAGAAAGGTGCCTTATATTGACCAAAAAGAATAATACATTTTGAAATGTATGAATATTTCTTCAGTTCTTTTGCTCCATGCATAGAGTGGGGAATGTGAATAAAAGAATGAATGCATATAATTGAATTGAGATTTTTGTTTAATTGATGAATGATGTGAAGATTTATATTCAGGAAGTACAGCTTCTCTCATTAGGATTAATAGAAAGAAACTTACCTTCAAATATTGTAATACAGCTGTAGATCACTAAAGAAAAACAAAGATCTCAAAAGCAAGTCATGGAAAAATGCATTTAAAAAAAAATATCTGAGATTAACATCAGACTTCTTAGCAAAAAGCCAGTGGAGTGATATTTTCATGGTGGTGAGAGAAAATAACTCCTCACCAGAATGGCATGACCACTTCAGTAATAACTCACTGCCATTTCCAATTATCTTTTGCCTGGTAGATAGCCAACACCTCCTCAAAACACATACCGGTTCCAAATCATTTTCAGATTTTCCCCCAAAGTGTAACAGTAAACAACCAGTTTCTAAAATTAAACAAAAAAGGACAGAGATTTCTCTTAAAATAAATAAATGTTAGATGAGGAGTTAGTTATTTAGATAATGTCAAAACTGGAATCCACACAGGAAGGTGAGGCAAAGCAGACTGTGGCATGAACAAGAAGCCTCTGCTTTCTCCCCACACAACCCTAGAAGGATACAACTAAGGAGACTGTTTACCTGAAGCCAGTATTCTGAGCCACTCCTCAGGAAGCTGGAGACTTAATATACCTGACTGACTGAAGTTCAAACCAGGAAAGTAAGAATTTTCAGGTTGGACCTAAAATCATCATATCCATATATAAAAGCAGGAAAAAGTTTAGAACATTTTTAATCATCATTGTTTCAATGTCTAATTCATAATGTATGCTGTTGTGAATCTAAGTGTTTAAAAAATTGGTATAGATATTTTTCTGTGTGAAATCATAGCCATTTCAGGTTTGCAATTTTTCAAAGTTGGTTTAAATAAAATTTGTAAATCTACCTCTGCTCTTTTCTAAATGACATGCCAAGGAAGATCATGGAAAATTATTTCTGTAAAGGGCCAGATAGTAAATATCCGCACCTTTGTGGGAGATACAGTATCTGTTGCTAGTAGTCACATTTGCTATTGCAGGATGACAATAGGCATAGACAATATGTAATTTATGGACAGAATTACGTTTGTCCTGCAAGGGGGTAAGATTTAGCTTGTGCACTATAGTTTGCCAATATCAGTTTTAGAGTAAAGCTCCATTCCAATTATGTCTTCACATGTTCATCAAAGATTGTAAAACAAATTCAATATGCTTTATAAAGATATGGACCATTGAAGATAAAGACTTATTTCCTTTGAAATGGTACAATGTTTAAAACAATGAAAATCTTATGATCATTGGGGCAACTCACATTCCTGGAAATTGATTTTATAAATATCTCAAGTGAATATGAAAACATTCAAATATGTTCAGATTTTTGTACAAATGGAAAAATTCTGACAGAATGACACTTAAAAATTAAATAACAATTTAGTTATAAGATCCTTTGATTTGGAATTAATGTGTATGCTTCCATCTGCCTATGAAATTGATAACCTGGAAATTAATTGAACTAAAGAAGAAAAGAAGAATGGAGGGAAGGATGAAATAGGGAGAAAAGGTAAGAGTAAAGGAGTAAGGAAAATTATAATTGAGCTTGAATGTGAAGATTTTATTCGGGAGGTTTCAGATTTTTCAAGTTTCTTGCCTTAGCTTTTGACCTAATCATCATTATGCTCCTCACAGTGAAGTTAATGACTCTTACCTAGACTCATGAAAGAGTTGTCCTAATTCAAAACTTTTCTAAAACAAAAGAGCGAAAAAGGTGCAAGTGATATGATTTATACTAGCTAAATAAAGAAAAAAGAAGCAAGAAAGGAGGAAGAAAGGAAGAAAAGGAAGGAAGGAAGGAAGGAAAGAAGGAAGGATTCTATAAAGATCTAACAAAATAAATTCTAATACTTTATTGAAGACTTTAAGAAGACTGAAATAGAAAACTAATGTGTTTATCAATAAGAAGAATAAATATGATTAATGTCAGCTGCCTCCATATTAATCTTTACACTTGATTCAATTCCACTGAAAACTTCAATACAGCCCTTCATAGAATTTCAACATTTTGATCTTAAGTTTTATAAAGAAGAATAGACCAGGCATGGTGGCTCATGCCTGTAATTCCAGCACTTTGGGAGGCCGAGGCAGGTGGATCACGTGGTCAGGAGTTCGAGACCAGCCTGGCCAGCATAGTGAAACCCTGTCTCTACTAAAAATACAACAAATTAGCTGGGCGTGGTGATGGGCACCTGTAATCCCAGCTACCAGGGAGGCTGAGGCAGGAGAATCGCTTGAACCCAGGAGGCAGAGGTTAGTTGAGCCAAGATCATGCCATTGCACTCCAGTCCAGGCAACAGTGCAAGACTCCATCAAAAAAAAAAAAAAAAAAGAATAAAGGACTAAAATTAGGATATCTTAAAATAAGAGCCAAATGGAGGGACTTACTGTACCAGGTAACAAGCCTTATTGTAAAGTTATGATAAATAATACCAGGAAGGATTAGGAGGGGATAAACAAATGGTCAATAAAAGACAATTAAGCACTCTGTAGACGTAATACATCTGAGGTGACATGAAAATCACTGATGAATGCTTAATACATGAACAGCAGATGCAGGTGCAGAAATTGGTCAATTACATGATAAAACAAAATGTAAAACTTAACTTATAGCCATGCACAAAAAGTGTTTTGAAATAAGGTAAAAAATTGCATGTGAAAAGCTAAATTTTCAATTTTGGAAACAAATATAGCCAAGTATATTTATGCCCTTGGTTTATGGATTAGATTTCTTTTTTTTTTTTTTTTTCTTTTTTGAGACGGAGTCTCGCTCTGTCGCCCAGGCTGGAGTGCAGTGGCCCGATCTCAGCTCACTGCAAGCTCCGCCTCCCGGGTTTATGCCATTCTCCTGCCTCAGCCTCCCGAGTAGCTGGGACTACAGGTGCCCGCCACTTCACCCGGCTAGCTTTTTGTATTTTTTAGTAGAGACGGGGTTTCACCGTGTTAGCCAGGATGGTCTTGAACTCCTGACCTCGTGATCCGCCCGTCTCGGCCTCCCAAAGTGCTGGGATAGATTTCTTAAATAAACCACAGAGGTACAAGCGTGAAAGCATCAAAAGATTTATATTTCTGGTAAAATTAAAATTAAGATATCTTCTCTTAAAATTAAAATGTCTTCAGCCTCAGAATAATAAATGAAAAGTCTATTATTTAGACTATATAAAATTTCTAGAAATCTACACAAAAAGAGACAGAAATGAACAAACCCAACACAACATTCATAGAGGAATAAAAATAAATACTGATACATACTTTTTAGAGCACTTAACCTTAACCATCATTTGAGAAAATAAAATCCACATGTATTTTAAAAAAAACAAAAACACATATTTTCGCCACACTATCAGACAAAATGATGAACAATAGGAACTCTTAAACACTGCTGGCTGAGATGAATATTGGTACAATCACTCTGGAGTGTTATTTGGCAATATGAGGTGAAGTTGAAAATGAAGATACACATACCATGTACACATAAAGGTTTCTACTCATAAGTCTTGAGTAACACCTGCAAAAGAATGTTCATTGGACTGTGTCTATATTAGCAAAAATGTCGGAAAAAATTCCAAAAGTCGTTGATGAGAGGATAATGATTTATTTTAGACAACAGAATACTATCCAGCATTGAAAATAAGTAAATGTTAACTACGTTTTTCAACCTGGATAAATCTGACAGCATAAGTAAATGTTAGCCACATTTACATACAAAAGTAAGTAAATGTTAGCTACGTTTATCAGCCAGGATGACTCTCACAACATAATGGATATCTAAATGCATACATACATATGTACAAAGAAAAACAGAGAGCAAAACACCCATTGTATAAAATTAAATGTGTGTAAATATTCCTATTTTTGAAATATATTAATATATATTGACAGCATAAAATATAAACACAAATATGTGAATAATAACAAGCCAAGTGATTTGACCACTGATGTTGGTTATATTTTTGATATTTCATTGGGATTTCTAAATCTTTTAAATTTAAAAAAATTAATCATGTTATTTTAATCACTTTCTCTGCTTAATATCCACAGTAGAAACCCTCTTCCTATTGTCATGCCACAAATATAAGCATTTCCTATTTATTTTTGCCAAGCTATTCTCTTTTATGTTCTGTGGCAATAGCATCTGCTCCCAATGTGTCAGCTTTCAATTTTATGAAAATATCTTTCAAATATACATCTCTAGTCTAAACCGCTCCCTCACTAATTCTGCATTTTCAATTTCCTGTTGGGTACTACCAGCTGGGTGTCCTACTAGCGACTTGGAGTATTTTATTGCATGAAGATCAAACAAGGTTTAGCTAAAGCTCATTGAACATTACTACAAACAGCAAACAAGAACATGTAACCTTTGTTATGTGCATTGTCCTGTAGCTATATTGATTTAGAACCTTGTTCATAATCTCTACATGTATTTATGAATCCTTTACCAAACTCCAAAATGGTGGGAAGGACTTCTTATAACTTAAAGAAATGGAATAAAGTAAGTTCATGTTCCAAATGGCCTAAAACGTTTTCATTAAATGTTTTTTATTTGAAAGAATACAAATGGCATGTTTTATATATATTATAGCATCCTGACTTGAATATCATCAAGCAGGGAGCAGCTGAACTTATTTGCATTCTTTTGGTCTCCCTGACTTTCTCTGTTTTGATCTTCACTCTTTTAGTGTTGATCCCCAACAAAATAAAAACAAAAGCAAAATGCTTCACTTAATCTTGTTTCTCCTGTACGCTGATACCCATCACTTTTCATCCTTGGTTTTCTTCTACACCTACTGCTCTTCTTCCTCTGAAAATATTCAGTTCTTTACTGGTTGAATTCTCATTTCTGACAATCAACCATGTATTATACTTTATCTGGCCCTTTAAATCTTTAACATTTTCTGAATTCAAAATTCAATTGTTTCTTTCGAATGTATATTTTATTCAATCTCTTTATAGAATGTAATGCCAATAACTATATATTTTTTAAAACACTTGTTTTTTATGATATTTTTCTTTTTTGTATTACTCTTTTATTCTGGAAACACTCCTGCTCTGTATATTTTTCTGTTTCTCTTATTCTGCCAGCTTCTGAAATATTGTCTCTCAGATAGACTTAAAACTTAGGGGGTTTTATTTTATTTTTTCCTGGGATCTAATACTGAGTAATATAATAAAAATGTACTTATGTTTTGATGAGCCATGCATGAAAAGAGACTTAATTGCAGACTATTTTAGACAGCTTAACATTTTGCATAAATATCAACATAAAAATTAACCCGAGACAGAGGAGAATGGAATATTATGTGTCACACTAGAGTCCAGTGCCTTCTGAGCATATTTCATTATTACTGTACATTGTTGTGGAAGTCCTCCTCTTTCCACTCTTTTTCCCTAGTCATCTTTCTGTAATAATGCTATTTCTTGTGAGCTGTACCCCTCAACCCTTCCCTTGGAAGCTGCTATATCCATTAAAGAGAAATGGAATCCCAGTCTCTTGACAACCTTTGTTCTAGATTAAGTTTGGAAAGAGATAGATGATTTAAAGAAATAACTTTTTAGTTTTAGTTAGAATTTTTAGGAACTATCTGGGGCTAAGGCAGTCTTTCCTGCTAAGGAAACATTTTCAAGGTAATAGATGGTCTCAGGACAAAGATCAAAGAAATCCGGAATACTGCCAGTAAAACATGGCCTCTGGGAATCCAGAGTATGGCAGAAAGGCCTTTGTTAAAACCTCAGAAAGATATGAAACAGTTTCTCAAATGCCTTTTAAGTTCAGCAAAAAAAATTCTCTAACAATCTAAGAGCGTGCCCCATTGACTCTTTTGGCTAGACAACAATGCTTCTAAATTCTTAAAAGCATTGTTACTCCACTTCTTTACAGGGGTCTAAAAGAAGAAGACTTATCTTCAAGATAATTATGGGTATAGATTCTGTCTAATGGAATGAAATATAAACCAACAGATAAGAAATTTAGAGCTAAGGACAATTATCATTAGGAATGGGGCCCTAATGAAGAAACTGGGAATACATGCCCAACTATTTTAGAATGTAAAGGACTGGTGATTGAATGCTTGCTTTTCCCCTTCAAGTTTTGGGGTGTCTATTACAGTTATTGTATACCCAGATTACCAGTTGTATGTTCAATGTGTATGGGAAAGATTATCAGCCTCTTTTCTCCTAGAAACAAAAGAAACCATATTCAAGTAACTAAACCAAAGATGAACATCTCTACTGTGCTCTCTCTGAATTCTGGACCTGTGAATTCATGAAGATAAAATGTTTTTTGTTGTGTGCCACTAAAGTCTCAGCATGTTTGTTATGCAGTAAGTGTTAAAGGCACTTACATATCTTCTCTCTTATTTTCAGATTTCCTCTATAATCATAAATTAAGAGGACAGGAAAAGGGAGAAGAAATCATTTCCAAAGGAAAGAAGGACAAAAAGGTCTTACAGCAGAATTTACTCAGCATTTCAAGACTTGGAAACAAGACCAGAAACAAACAAGGACCAATGAGGAAGAGAGTAAATAACATTTTTCTAGTGCATTTCAAATGTTGATGCTTTATATAACTCACCATTAATTAAATTAACAATCCTGAGACATAAATTTCCCCCATTACAGACAAGGTAATGTGAGTTTGTAGAAGTGGCAAAGCCAGGTTTCTAGTACAGACACAGTTGACTATAAAGTTTTGACTATTTCACTTCACCAAAATATTAACATCCAGGCAGCAGCTTGCCAAAGACATCACTGAGTCTATGGGAATTCTGTGTCAGTAAGAAAACTGAACCTCCTAGAAAAAAAAAATCTCTTCTACCTGTCAACATAGAGAGGTAACCTTAGGGAGAAGTAACTTATGGACGGCGAACCTGAAATCTTCTGCACTGTCAGAAATATGATTCCCAGAGGACATTGTACACAGAGGGTAGAAGCCAGAAAGAATGGAAAGCCTCTGATTTTATTCTTGAGGTAGCAAAGTTGAATTGCTCAGGTTGTTGTTGTTGATTATCTCTGTATGTCTCAAATTTTAACTCAGTATTTATCAATGCCTTACCATAAAGTCTATTGTCATAATTATATTTCACCAGGGATCAGTTCTAAGAACCATAATTCATTATCTTCCTTTTAATCCTAAGATAACTAAAATCATTATTATACTATATTTTCTTATAATTAATGCAGGATTTTTGCTCCTTAGCTCAGCTAAAACCAGGATTTTTGTCCCATGAGCAGAAAAAGTTAGACACGCAGAAACATTAAAAGGTGAGGAGAGCAAAATTTATTAAAAGAAAGCTTTCAGTGAAAAAATGAGTCCTGCCAACAGGGTCTCACCTTCCGGATTGAATACCAGGTCGCCACAGACGCGTGCTAAAGAGACCACACTCCTTCCCAGTGCACAAGGTACCATCTTCCCAGTGTCTCCACCCCACTCTCCCAGTGTGCAGACGGGTCACCCAGTTCGTTGTGGGCATGCCCAAACAAGGTCCTGGGTGGGTTCCCTCATCTGGACAAAAGCATCTGATGTAAACACTTGTGAGGTGGGTCAGAGATTCTCCAGGGACCCTCCCCCTTAACTGTCTCCTACATGTATCATTCCTCTCTCTAAAGAAGTACATCTAACTGCCATTAGAGTTAGGATAAGAATGAGGACAAAGGCTGATCTTAGCTGCTTTCTGCTGACATGGGATACTGTTTTGGTAAAATGGCAGTCAGATCTCCCTGGGAGGTCTCTCTAATGATTCCCAACAAAAGGGACTATCCTCCGAGGCTCTGGTTGCATGACTGGAATTTAATTGCCTGAAGGTGAGAAGAGACAAAATGGGTTATTAGAAAATATGTATCAAAAGAAGGAGGAGGGTTAAGACAGCTCATAAATTCCGAGGATTTTTACCAGTTTGCACAGGGAGAGGGAGGGCAAAAGCCAAACTGGTAAAAAACAAACAAACAAACAAACAAAACAAAACAAAAAAACCTACCGTTTTCCAACATGTCAGGCTTCTGGGTTTCTTTTCTCCAAGCCCTTTCCTAAGCCAAACAGGTAAAGGTTTGGGAAAATAAACTTTTCCCAGTTTGGAGAATGCATCCAAGGGGAGTGTCTCATGATACATAGACATGATTACCTATCATTGAAGAGAGGACAGCGGAGAAAAAGGAAAAAAAAGGGTAATTTTTTTTTTCCAAAGGAGTCCCAGGTTTCAGGATGCATTTAAAATGGGTACAGATTGAAGTTGAGTGGCTACCCATCTATATGGAGGCAAGCAGGCATCCCAGATTCCCTTCCCTTCCTGGCAAATAGCCCAGGTAAGTGAGGGAGAGAAAGTGAGACATCTTTTTCTTTCCTCCATCCTTATATCCCTGAATCCCAGCAACCGCAACAAGGTACTGCCCATGGGTGTCAAAATGACTTTCACCCATGTTAACAGGGGGCCCTAGGAGTTGGAAATATCCACTTTTACCCACATACACCCTATCTTCCCTGTTGTCAGCAGTCTTCAAATTCCCTAGACCTCATTTATGCCATGGATACTAGCATGAACTTTATCCATGAAACAAGAAGCTTGGATTAATCAGCCGGAATTAGTGATGTTCACCTGCTCTTTACCTTTTAACTCCCATTGTCATCTGCCTCTGGATGCCACAGATCCAGTTTTTGTTTCTAACCCCACCTTAGGGCTTTGACCCAAAGCTTTGAATTGAGTTTGGGACAAAAAGGTGTCTCAGGGAAAGTTACATAGACTCCTTATCATAAGTCAAATGCTAAGGTGAAGCTGTGGAAGAGTCCTCCTCCGACAAGCGAAACAAAAGGATGTATTGTGACACAACCAGATAACTGGTGGCTATAGTTACGCTTGCTAAGATTTGGGTGCATGGGCCTTGGCTTTGGTAAACTCCCTTGCTCTTACTTTCTCAAAAAGGAAACCTCCAGTTGATGGGCACCCTATTTACTTCCATCACCTGGCAGAATTTGCAGGATAATTGTTCAGAACTAGAATATTGATCCCAGTTTTTAACATTACCCATCCCTTTTGCTCCTTCTGAGCTGAAGTTGGAGATTGCTGGTTGGTTCACAGGAGTAAGCACAGTTAGTTTAAAATGTAGACAAAATATCAAAGACAGCTAATGAGTCTAGAATTTAATGATAAATATGTGAAAAATTTTGAAACATAATTTCTCTCTCTCTAGGCCTCATTTTTGTTCGAAACAAATCATGATAGGACTGAGTAATTTTCAAAATAGACTTTAGTTTTTAATTGACCTGATTACTTGTATAATGTGCAGCAAGAATAATCATTTTTACATAGGCCTTAGCTTTGATGGAACTCTGTTCCACAAGGTATCTCAGATAGGACTAAGCCCAGCCATGGGTTTACACCTTCAAATACCTGTAAGGTGGGTAAGCTTCTCTCTTCTTGGAGTTCCAGGAGCATGGGGTTCCTGGGCCTGTTGGAAAGTGAAACTCTTTACTTACCACAGGTTAGGAACCCTGTATGGGGAATGTGTACACAAGGTATGAAGCTGGTTTTCCCAAGGGGCTTTTATTGGCTGTACAAGTTGAGCTTGACTCCCCAAAGAGAAGGATACCTTTCTAGTCAAAGCCCTTTTTAAAACAACCAGTTTCTCCAATTGCATCCCTGTGCAAAAGAAAATGGATTTTTACTGCACTGTTGCAAACAATTATATTGCCATGAGTTAAGAATATCCACAACCAGTTTACAAATTTCGGAGAAGCCAGGAAGAGAGAGACAAATATGCTCCAAATTTTGTTCACAGGAGTACACATTGCTTAATTATTAAAGGCTCTAAATAGCTCAAAATAGTTTCCTTGACTTTGAGAAATAAAACTAGGATCAGCAATGTTCCAAGCAGTAGTCAAAACCTTACTTTAGTTTTCTATTAGTTCAGTTCTTTCAGATAACTCTTGTTTTGCTTGATATTAATGAACATTTCAGCCCTTCATGAGTCCTGTATGGTATTCCTTTATTCCAATGTCACAGTCTCCAAAGGTATCAGAAACCTACATTTGAGAGCACCAGTCAAAGTTCTAAAGCTGACTATAAATCATCCTTTGAAGAGAATCAAAATAAGACAACAATCACCTGTGAATAATAAAATGTCCAGGGTAGTTACAGTCAAAAACATGATTTACAGAAAAATTTGGTTATTGCTATGGATTACAATAACTTATCATAATAACCTTAATTGTCATTGATAACATATAATCAGACATTAAAATTTTAGAGATCCCATACAATTTGGGAACATATATTAATATTATTCCCTAAAATGTAATTGAAAAAGATTAAACATAATTTTGACAATCCCATGTTCCTAAATGCATCAGATAATCCTGTTTATCTGTCTTCTGGATATTCCAGTGGCTCTCTGTATCATCCAAAAGCCAGGTATCAGGAAAGACAATTTTGAAACTGAAGCTTGATTTTGGGAAACATGTTAAATGTTAGAGGTTTAAAATGCTTCATGCTATGAAATAAAATTCCAGATTACTGTAAGTTATTTATTTTGCCAAAATGACTCAGAAATTTTTTAAAAAGCAAAAATCTTTTATAAGCCTTTACAAATTTTGCTAAAGAACAGATTAGTGCCTTAAGAATACCGTGTTCTGTTTTTATTTCCATGCCCAATTTACAAAAAAGCACCATATAACACTCTTTTGAATTTAGTCAATGTGTTCACACATGAAATTTCTTTTGCAAGATTAATTTTTACAATTCTTCCACAACTTGCTTGAACTTTTAGATTTATCTCATCTAATTCAAAACAATCCTTTAACCCCAGCCAAAAAATTTACATTTTGATGACATCTCTATTTTACCAATAATCTTTAAGGCTGTTTTTTTTTTTTTTTTCCAAAGATTAGAGTCACGTGAACCAAAAAGTACAACTTTTATCTTCTCTTTAAAAAAATATTTGATCAAAGTGCTTATCCTTCTTTAAGTCAATTAATTAGAGCACTTTTTAAAAGACATCATACACATAACACGTATAAATCTACACAGACAGGTAGAAGAAGATTCAGTAGCTATAAGATTTCTGTGTTGCCAATCTCCTATTATGATTATTGGCCTCTGGGTGGAGCCGTTTATGAGCAAGGCTAGGAAAGCATGTAGTTTCCAGGACCTAATAAACAGTTACAGGTGTAAGATAAAAACAGACTTTGTTTTTGTTGCTGTTTTTTTGAGACAGAGTTTCACTCTCGCTGCCCAGGCTGTAGTGCAATGGCAAGATCTTGGCCCACCGCAACCTCCACCTGCCGGGTTCAAGCAATTCTCCTGTCCTCAGCCTCCCGAGTAGCTGGGATTACAGGATGCACCACGATGCCTGGCTGATTTTGTATTTTTAGTAGAGACAGGGTTTCTCCACGTTGGTCAGGCTGGTCTCAAACTCTGGACCTCAGGTGATCCACCTGCCTCAGCCTCCCAAGAGTGATCTATCTGCCTTCCAGATTACTGTACCAGATTCCTGGGGCTCCATGAGAAAAACAGAGCTCTCTCCCAAAATGGAATCTGTGACATCTTTTCTGTCTTTCCCAAGGATTTCCAAGCCATCAGAAATTAACTTAGGACCTCATATGTATGCATCAAGTGTGGCAAGACAAAATGAAGAAAAATAATTTTCCAGCAAAACAAGATCCAAGAAGGGAAAAACATAAAGGCCTTTTTAATATACTTATAACTTGGATATCCACTTTTAGTTAAGCTGAGAACTCTTTAAGAAAATCATTTTAAATCATTTATTACCAAATTTAGCCATGCAAAGTGGCTAATATTTCTGGTTTTTAAACTTTACTAGAGTCTCAGAGAAAAGAAAATACAAGGTGATTCATTGTGGGGAAGAGAATCTACAAATGGCAAAGGTCTCACAGATATCAAACAAGAAAGAACTCATTCACTAAGCCAGGACTGAACCCCGGCAACCATTGTAAAATGGTAGAGGCTAAAAAAGAAAAACACTTCCATGTGCTTACAGGTCACACTCTCAGGGATGTAAAACAAGATGAAGGCCTGCAGCAAAGTTTGCTGCTGACCACACAGAAAGCCATGTGAAGCACACCAAATTGGCTACAGCTGTAGACCAGCCTCACAAATAATTTTTCAAAATGAAAACTTTACAAAAAATATGAACAGTGATAATTGTGGTCCTGGTCTCGTAAAACATCTTGTGAGGAAAAGAAGCCTCTTTCTTAATAGTTAATTTCTAACCTGGTGGAGAAAAGAAAAAAAAAATGAGAGTGCAGGACTGTGTTAACAGCTGACAAGGTGGAGAAACGGAAAAAAAAAAAAAAAAAGAGCTTAAAGTGCAGAATTGGAAAGAACTTCTTCTTATGTAAATGGATTATTTCAACAGGGAGAGAAACCTTTAATTGCTGTTTATTCCCAGGGGCTTGGACAGAGCTTGACCTCATGGCCATGTGAGGCGGAGATACTATGGAGGCATGACTGGTAACACCGTCCAGACTGCTCTGTGGGACCTTTTGGCCATGTGCCCCAGTCCCAGCAGGGAGGGGATGTGAGAGGAGAGCTGCTGCTCACTTGTTAGTTTCAAAATAAAAAAAAGAAGAAGAAGGAAAAATCCATATAAAGGTTGGGTTGGACTGAGGCTGACATTCACAATCCCCAAGAGCAACTGGGTTGAAGGCACAATTTCCTCTACCCTCAGAAAATGTCCACAAACAGAAAGACTCAGAAATGAAAGGGAAAAAGAGTTTTTGGTCTGCATCTTATGCACCTTTCCTTGTGTTCCCATATAAGCCAACAAAATGGTACAGGATTTTTGCTCCTTAGCTCAGCAAAAACTCAGTTATTGTCCCATGGCCAGAAAAACATTGAGGAAACCGATATATGTGTCAGGCCTCTGAGCCTAAGCTAAGCTCTCATATCCCCTGTGACCTGCACATATACATCCAGATGGCCTGAAGCAACTGAAGATCCACAAAAGAAGTGAAAACAGCCTTAACTGATGACATTCCACCACTGCAATTTGTTCCTGCCCCACCCTAAGGGATACAATGTAGTCTCCCCCACCCTTAAGAAGCTACTTTGTAATTTTCTCTCCCGCCCTTAAGAATATACTTTGTACGCCTGTCCCAAACCTATAAGAACTAATGATAATCCCACCACTCTTTGCTGACTCCTTTTTCGGACTCAGCCCGCCTGCACGCAGGTGAAATAAACAGCCTTGTTGCTCACACAAAGCCTGTTGATGTTCTCTTCACATGGACACACATGACATTTGGTGCCAAAGACCCAGGACAGGAGGACTCCTTCGGGAGACCAGTCCCCTGTCCTTGCCCTCACTCTGTGAGGAGATCCACCTAAGACCTCGGGTCCTCAGACCAACCAGCCCAAGGAACATCTCACCAATTTCAAATTGGATAAGCGGTCTTTTCACTCTTCTCCAGCCTCTCTTGCTATCTTTCAATCTTCCTCCCTCACTATTCTTCAGTCTCCCTATCCTTCCAATTCCAGTTCTTTTTCCTCTGGAAAACCTAACTGACCCCATAAATTCTAAATCCTTTCCCCACTCCCCTTTCCATTCCTTAAAAAAACAGCCCTAAAAGCTGCTCCCACACTAGCTCTCCCAACCTTTTTTATTACACACAGCAGTGGAATTCTTGCACAAGAGCAGGGACCGCATCCTGTAGCCTTTCTATCCAAACAACTTGACCTTACTGTTTTAGGCTGGACATCACATTATTTCGGATACCACACCTGACTCCCATGATTGTATCTCTCTGGTCCACCTGACATTCATTCCATTTCCCCATATTTCCTTCTTTCCTGTTCCTCACCCTGATCACACTTGGTTTATTGATGGTACTTCCACCAGGCCTAATCGCCATTCACCAGCAAAGGCAGGCTATGCTATAGTATCTTCCACATCTATCATTGAGGCTACCACTCTGCTGTCCTCCACTACTTCTCAGGAAGCCAAACTCATTGCCTTAATTCAGGCCCTCACTCTTGCAAAAGGACTACATGTCAATATTTATACCTACTCTAAATATTACTCTAAATATGCCTTCCATATCCTACACCACCATGCTGTTATATGAGCTGAAAGAGGTTTCCTCACTATGCAAGGGTCCTCCATCATTAATGCCTCTTTAATAAAAACTCTTCTCAAGGCTGCTTTACTTCCAAAGGAAGCTGGAGTCATCCACAGCAAGGGCCATCAAAAGGCATCAGATTCCATTGCTCAGGGCAACGCTTATGCTGATAAGGTAGTTAAAGAGGCAGCTAGTGTTCCAACTTCTGTCCCTCATGGCCAGTTTTTCTCCTTCTCATTGGTCACTCCTATTTACTCTTCCACTGAAGTTTCCACCTATCAATCCCTCTCCACTCACGGCAGATGGTTCTTAGACCAAAAAAAAAAAAAAAAAAAATCCTTCCAGTCTCAAAGGCCCATTCTATTCTGTCATCATTTCATAACCTCTTCCATGTAGGTTGTAAGCCATTAGCCCACCTCTTAAAACCTCTCATGTCCTTTCCATCATGAAAATCTATCCCCAATCCACTACTTTTGACTCCCTCTTGAAGTGGGTAAGTGATATTTGCTGACAGGACACACTCCAATACTTTCACCCTTATGAAGTCCTATTCTTTACTTTAATACTCACTTTTATTCTCGTTCCCATTCTTATGCCACCCTCTACCTCTCCCCAGCTATCTCCACCATGCTATTAATCTCACTCACTCTCTCCTAGCTGTTTCTAATCCTTTTTTCACAAACAATTGATGGCTTTGCATTTCTCTTTCCTCCAAAATCACCAAGGCCCCGATTTACTCACTGCTAAAAAAAAAGGGGACTCTGTATATTTTTAAATGAAGAGTGTTGTTTTTATCTAAGTCAATCTGACCTGGTATATGACAACATAAAAAAAAAACTCAAGGGTAGAGCCTAAAAACTCGCCAACCAAGCACATAATTACGTTGGACCCCCTTGGACACTGTTTAATTGGATGCCCTGGGTTCTCCCAATTCTTAGTTCTTTAATACCTATTTTTCTCCTTCTTTTATTTGGACCTTTTGTCTTTCATTTAATTTCTCAGTTCATACAAAACTGCATCCAGGTCATCACCAATAATTCTGTATGACAAGTGCTCCTTCTAATACACCCACTATATCACCCCTTACCCCAAAATCTTTCCTCAATTTAATCTCTTCCACTGTAGATTCCCATGCCACCCCAATCCTGCTCAAAGCAGCCCTGAGAAACATCGCCCATTATCTCTCCATACCACCCCCCAAAATTTTCACCCTCCCAACACTTCACCACTATTTGGTTTGTTTTTCTTATTAATATAAGAAGACAGGAATGTCAGGTCTCTGAGCCCAAATTAACCATCATATCCCCTGTGACCTGCACATATACATCCAGATGGCCTGAAGCAACTGAAGACCCACAAATGAAGTGAAAATAGCCTTAACTGATGACATTCCACCATTGTGATTTGTTTCTACCCCACCGTAACTGATATCATATAGTCTCCCCCACCCTTAAGAAGGTACTTTGTAATATTCTCCCCACCCTTGAGAATGTACTTAGTACACCTATCTCAAACCCATAAGAACTAATGATAATCCCACCACTCTTTGCTGAACTCCTAATTTGGACTCAGCCCACCTGCACACAGGTGAAATAAACAGCCTTGTTGCTCACACAAAGCCCGTTGGTGGTCTCTTCACATGAATGCATGTGACAATATGGTTTGGCCATGACCCCACCCAAATCTCATGTTGAATTGTAGCTCTCATAATTTCCATGTGTTGTGGAAGGGACTTGGTGGGAGATAATTGAATCATGGGGGCAGTTTTCCCCATACTGTTCTCCTGGTAGTGAGTAAGTCTCATGAGATCTGGTGATCTTATAAGAGGTTTCCCCTTTCATTTGGCTCTCATTCTGTCTTGCCTGCAACCATGTAAGATATGATTTTCACCTTCTGCCATGATCGTGAGGCCTCCCCAGCCACATGGAACTGTAAGTCCATTAAACCTCTTTTTCTTTATAAATTATCCAGGCTTTGGTATGTCTTTACCAGCAGCATGAAAATGATCTAATCAAGTAAATTGGCACTGCAGAGTGGGGAACTGCTCTGAGACACCTTAAAATGTTGAAGCAACTTTGGAACTGGGTAACAAACAGACAGAGAGGTTGGAAAAGTTTAGAGGTCTCAGAAGAATACAGAATAACACGGGAAAGTTTAGAACTTCCTAGAGATTTTTTGAATGGATTTGACCAAAGTGCTGACGATGATATGGACAATAAAATTCAGGCTGAGGTGGTCTCAGATGGAGATGAGAAGCCTATTGGGAAGTGCAGTAAAGGTGAGTCTTGCTGTGTTTTAACAAAGAAACTGGGGGCATTTATCCCCTGCCCTAGAGATTGTGGAACTTTGAACTGGAGAGAGATGATGTAAGGTTTTGGTGAAAGAAATTTCTAAGCAAGAAAGCATTCAAGACATGACTTTGGTGCTGTCAAAAGCATTCACTTTTATAATTCACAAAATTTGCAGCCCGACAATGCAATAGAAAAGAAGATCCCATTTTCTGAGAAGAAATTCAAGCTGGCTGCAGAAATTTGCATAAGTAACAGGGAGACAAATGTTCATTGCCAAGACAATGGGGAAAATGTCTTCAGGGCATGTCAGAGACCTTTGGGACAGTCCCTCCCATCACAGGCTCAGAGGCCTAGGAGGAAAAAGTGGTTTCCTGGGTCGGGCCCAGGACCCTCCTGCTATGTGCAGCCTAGGAACTTGGTGCCCTATGTCCCAGCCACTCTAGCCATGGTTTAAAGGGACCAAGGTAAGGCTTGGGCCATGACTTCAGAGGGTACAAGCCCCAAGCCTTGGCAGCTTCCATGTGGTGTTGAGCCTATGGGTGCACAGAAGTAAAAAATTGAGGTTTTGGAACCTCCACCTAGATTTCAGAGGATGTATGGAAGACCTGGATTTTCAGGCAGAGGTTTGCTGAAGGGACTGAGTCCTCATGGAGAACCTCTGCTAGAGCAGTGCAGAAGGGAAATGTGGGGTTGAAGTCCTCATACAGAGTCCCTACTGGAGTACTGCATAGCAGAACCATGAGAAGAGGCCCACTGTCCTCCAGAGCCCAGAATGGTAGATCCACCCACAGCTTACACCATGCACACGGAAAAGCCACAGACACTCATGCCAGCATATGAAAGCTGCAGATATGGGAGCTGTATCCTGCAAAGCCACAGAGGCAGAGCTGTCCAAGGCCATGGGAACCTACCTCTTGATCAGCACAGCTTGAATGTGAGACATGGAGTCAAAGGAGATCATTTTGGAGCTTTAAGATTTGACTGCTCTGATTGATTTTGGATTTGTGTGAGACCTGTAATCCCTTTGCTTTGACCAATTTTATTCATTTGGAATGGCTGTATTTACCCACTGTCTCTACCCCCATTGTATCTAGAAAGTAGCTAACTTGCTTTTGATTTTACAGGCACATAAGCGGGAGGGACTTGCCTTATCTCAGATGAGGGTTTTTGGACTTTTTAGATAATGATGAAATGAGTTAAGATTTGAGTGACTGTTGGGGTGTCATGATTGGTTTTGAAATGTGAAGATGTGATATTTTGGAAGGGTCGGGGCAGAATGACATGGTTTGGCTGTGTCCCCACCCAAATCTCATTTCAAATTGTAGCTCCTGTAATTCCCACATGTTGTGGGAGGTACCCAGTTGAAGATAATTGAATCGTTGGGGTGGTTTTTCCCATACTGTTCTCATGGTAGTTAATAAGTGTCATGAGATCTAATGGTTTTTACAAGAATTTTCCCCTTCTGCTTGGCTCTCATTCTCTCTTGCTTGCCACCATGTAAGATGTGCCTTTTGCCTTCTACCATGATTGTGAGGCCTCCCCAACCATATTAAACTGTGAGTCCATTAAATCTCTTTCTTTACAAATTACTGATTCTCAGGTATATCTTTATCAACAGTGTGAAAATGGACAAATACACATGCAGACTTGTTGAAAGGTTAGGAGGGCAAAATTTATTAAAAGATAGCACTCACTGAAAAAAAAGGAGTCCTACCAACAGTCTCCCACCTCACAGATTGAATACCACACCACCACACAAGCTGAAGAGACCAGGTTCCTCCCTGCTGCATGAAGGACAAACTTCCCAGTGGCTCTGCCTCATTCTCCCAGGGTATAGCAGACCCCCTCGTTCATTGAAGGCATTCCCAAACAAGGGCCTGGGCAGGTTCCCTAATTTGCACAAACGCTTTTGATGTAAACACTTGTGGGTTAGGTCAGAGGTTCTCTGGAGACCCTCCCTCATCTGCTTTCTGAATATATCACAATCACAATTATATTTCCTTTTGTTATAAAGTATGAAACATTTTCAAAGAATATGAGTAGTGATATGTTTCAGTAGTGTATTTGTAGTGGTATGAAGCATTATGATAATAATATTCATAGACACAAATCCATTTTTTGGACTTAATAAAATAAATTGCTGTCTTCACTGATAAATATATTACTTTATTTTGAAATTTTTAAACATGTAAAATGACTAGGGAAAATTAAACAAATTTTCTTTGAAAATACAACGAACCTGTAAGTTTTATAAATACCATTAAAATAACATGAAGATGTTTAAATGACTCCTTTATGTGCTCCCAGTCAGAGGCAAAAGACCATATTGAGAGATGATTTGTCAGAATTTTTCTTACCTTTCTGTGGTACCTACTTTATCAAAGCTGTAAAACAGGTTTTCTTCATTGATTTTCACTGTTGTTGCAGGTTGAATTCACTGGGAAGAGTCTTTCAGCAAAGACTGTTGTACTTATTATTATGTTTATGTGAGAGTACTCCTGGCACCAGCTCTGGTTTGGAGCATGGGGGAGGGAGACTGGGCTAAGTGAGAGGTCTAGTTGTTGTTCAGTCACCAATAACGCTCTCAGTTGACCCTACAGAAAGCTCAAGAGCTAAAACAGCTCATTAGAAGCATTCCAAGTACATTGCAATTAAAATAAGGCCTTTATCCTCTTGTATCTGTCTCTCCACAGATGTGAGCTATCCCCAATACGGTGATCCCATGTAAACCATCTTGCTGAAGTTGAGGCAGTCTCTGTGGCCAACTGAAAGCTATTTGTCAACTTCAAGGCCAGAACATAAGGCAATGTGATTTTCTTCAAAGGGTGTGCTGTATGGTCTATTTCTGTGCAGGAAAACTTATTTCACCTTGATGTAGAAGAGGAACTGAGAGAAGTGATTTGAATAAAGCTGTAAAGATATCAAGCTATAGAATCTGAGATAAAGAAATATTCTTTTAAACTTTTTAAATCTCTCTCAATGCATGGTAACTTACTCATGATGAAGACAGGTTCAGGCCCCCAAAATTATTTGTAATAATGCAAAGCAAATTTGTCTTCTGGCTTTGCTTAGAAACATTCTGTATGTCTTAGTTTCTCAGTTTTAAATTAAAAATATATCTTTAATTTCCATTTTTTTCAGGGGTTTCCAGATAGTTTGATTAGTTTTTTTAGGCAATAAATCTCTGATTCTGGAGCTATTACAAATTCCTAGACTTAAAAGAGATTTTATCATGCTGGGACTATTCACATTGAAATAATCACAGAAAAGTCAGCTATAAGAGTTATATAAGTATGACTACCATACAGAGCCTTAAATATAAAGCAACCGAAATAAGAGAATCTTTGAAACTGATTTAAGGGTATCCAGGCTGTCAATGGGGATATGACGTTTTTGTGCAGAGTGAATGGCAAGCAATAATGATCTCAAAATTTAATTATATAATGACCCATAGTAATCAAAGCCCTTGTTACAAAGGATCTGAAATGATACATTGGGGTATTTCAAGAATGTGATGGCCTGCACCATTTGACTTTAACAGTCATCCCAGGGTGCATAATGATAATTTTAAAAATATACATTGCCCCACAGTCATTAAGTGATCTTTTAAGTGAATGAAAATACTAAATCAAAATCTTGATAGTAGCCAGCTTTCCTATGAAATGATTGTATTTTATATGGTGTTAGTTAATGCTAATAAAAATTAATAGCGTTGAGTATTTTGAAAGACAGTAACATTTTCCTCTATTATTAATGGGGGTTCAGGAGATATTCATTGGGACATCAAGGAGTTGGAAGATTACAACAAAGTTGATTGGAAGAGTCCATATACCAAACATTTTTAAGAATAAGAGATTTATTTAATTTTATTTTAAAAAGCCAGGTGAGCTTTTTTTTCTTACATATCATAATTTAAGCCAACAAAAAATATGATAGGCTGGGCACTATAGCTCATGTCTGTAATTCCAAGACTTTAGGAAGCTGAGGCGGGTGGATCATCAGATCAAGAGATCAAGAACATCCTGGCTAACACGGCGAAACCCCGTCTCTACTAAACACACACACACACACACACACACACACACACATACACACACACAAATAGCTGGGTGTGATGGCACACTCCCAGCTATTCAGAAGGCTGAAGCAGGAGAATCGCTTGAATCCAGGAGGCAGAGGCTGCAGTGAGCTGAGATCACACCACTGCACTCCAGCCTGGGTGACAGAGTGAGACTCTGTCTCAAAAAATATATATATATATATATATATATAAAATATATATAATATATGTATACATATATACATACAGATATATAGCCATATATATGATAAAATTATTATAGAGGCATCTTCATGTGCGTTTCAGCTGCTTGAATTGCATTTATTTTGTAGTTCTGGAAATGTCACTTTATAATCATCTTCAATTACTGGTATGTATATCTTGTCAACATTTTTAAAGAATTCACTGAAATAAGCACATTTATTGAGAATTTACAATACTTTACATGTTTATATGACATGGAGAGGGGGCACTCTGTTATAGAAAGGCATTATTTCCTCCTCCCCTCAATATACAGTACCCAAAACCAAATCAGTGGGAATTTTACTGAATAAGGTATTAGCTTAATGTAGATGCCTGAGTCTTAATTGCTGCTTGAACATTTGTTTTACATATAAAGTTAAAGCTGAATTCCGTATAAAGTTGGAAGCAGAATTCCATGGCAAATTTGGAGTTGGCAGGCAGAAATGAGCTTCTGAATCTAGCTTAAACTTCAGTGTTCCTAATTATAATTCTAAATTAAACTATCAAATGAGAGTATAGAAATATTTTTAAAAATAAATTAAAAATCATGTGATCATATTTCACAAGGTATTCATAATAGTTTATATAGAGCAGGTTAAAACACTATGGTATATAAAATTTGTGAGACAAACAGACTAAGACAAACAGACATTATAATGTAAAGGCTTCTTTATGTATAAAGTGAAAACTTTTTAAGTTTGAAATTAACTTCATTTCTAAATTTTTTTGGTAAATGTTTTTAAAGGACTAATATCATGCTAGATTATTGTTATTAGTAAATTTTTATTTTCTAAGCATGCACAGGATAGGATAGTATAATAAGCTCTCACTCATCCTTCAGAAAGCTTCAGTAGTTATTATTATTTGTTATTCTTGTCTCATCTATTATCTCACACATATTCTCTCTTTCTGTTTCTTCTTCCCCATCTGTTGGCTGTTACTGTCTAGAGTATCTTAAAATAAATGTAACTCTAACCAAAAAATTTTATTTTTTATATAAGCACCATTCAATTAGTACAGCAAAACTAGCAATCCTTCCTTAATATAATCTATTGTTTCCAAGTTCCCTTGATTGTCCTAAATATGAATTTTTAGAGTTGTTTAGTAAAAATAAGTATTCCAAAAATGTCTTCACATAGCATTTGATTGGTATGTTTCACAAGTCTTTTCAGTCTATGACTATTATCTCATTACTCTCTCTTTTTTTCCACTGTAACATATACGATGAAAGAGAAACCCAGTCGTTTATCCTCTGAAATGTTTTATATTTTAGGCTGAGCACCATGGATCATGCCTGTGATCCCAGCACTTTAGGAAGCTGAGGAGGGCAGGTTATTTAAACTCAATAGTTGGAGACCAGCCTGGGCAACATGGCAAAAACCGGTATCTACAAAAAACAATAAAAAATAAAAAATAAATTAGCTGTGTTGATTGTACAAACTTGTAATCAATCCTAGCTTCTTGGGTGAATGAGGTGGGAGGATCGCTTGAGCCCAGCAGGTCAAGGGCACAATAACATATGATGACACCTCTACACTATAGCTTGAGAAACAAAGTGAGAGCTTGTCTCAAAAATAAATAAATAAAGCTTTGTCTTGTCTATTTTTGTTTGAGTTGATTGCATCTTTGTACTATTTGCTCTGTTGTCTTATGTATTCTCTGTAAATCAATCATTTGACTCAGAGGCTTACTGACTTAGGTGTTATTTTGTACTTTAGTCACTTGTAGAAATAGTCACAGTCTCAGGGCAGTTACTTATCCAGAGCCATATAATGCCTAAGTGCCCTACTCTTGTTGTAGCTTTTGTAGTTTGGTGAGAGGTAGGGAATGGCACCCAGTAGGTTTTCCTTTTTCTCCCTCATTGTGGGAGGTAGGGTTACACTGTTACAGGATTCATTCAGTGCCACTTCATCAGCTGGAAATCTGTTTGGCTGCTGTGACCTCTGCCTGGGAACTTGCTTGGGTCAACCAGGCTCACTCCACCCACTCAGCCTGGCAGGCTGCTCTCTGCTTGCACCATGGCCCAGATCTTGCAACCACTGAGGGGTCTGTGCTTACCCCACAGCTGAACCAGGCATGCCATGAGTGGCTTCCATGTTGGGCACTGACATCTAGACAGTTACTTCAGATTGGTGATGCCTAAAAACTCAGAGATGCCACCCACCACAGAGCCCCCAGGGGTTTTATAGCTCTTTTCTGGGGAGTCTTAAGGTCTGAGTCCCCAAGAAATGTTACAGCTCTCTCTTATTCCTGTCTGCAGTTCAGTGAAAAGGGGCATGATACAGCTCATTCCTGTCACCTGAAGCTTCATGAGTTCCAGGTTCTTGTCCCATAACCAAGAGGACAAATGTGTGTGGACACCAGAGAGTGAGTAGGGCAGATAATAATTTTATTGGTGACAGAAGGAAAGCTCTCAGTGGAGAGGGGACTCAAGAGAGGGTAGTTTTCTGTGTGACAGGGGGCCGGAAGCAGGTTGCAGTTTGTGAGGCTGTGTCTGGGGATTTTATGGGCTCAGAATGGGGGAATGTGTGCTGGTTGGTTCATGAGTGGACCTGGAGAAAGCATCTTTTGATTGGCTAAAAGACACTGAGGAAGTTCTAACTCTGATCAAGGACTCTACCTGGAACTGACAGCTCAGTTTTCACGATTTGAACTGTCTTTGCCTTGAAGGTTGGGTTTCCCTGGGGACCCGCCCCTGTGTGCCTAGGAATTTGTCTGTCTCCTGTAACTATTACTCTTAATAGATGATCAGTGGCTTCCCATGTTATTTGATTCAATCCATCCATTATAAAATTCCCCATCAATTTTTCACCTAACCATTTTTGTAGAGATTGATGAATGTTTCCTAGACTCATTATTTATTTAGGAAATATAAACTAGTGAGGCTTGTTTTGCATAATTGTTCCACATCTTTTAGCTATGATTGTTTTACAAAGTGGAAATTTCCTTCATTGGCACATTTGGTCATTAAGATAAAATATTTACAGACAATCGTGGATAAATAATTGGTACTCCTCCATCCTTTTACATCAGTTTTCAGAGCAATGATTACTTGCCCAAGCAGTGGTATGACCAGTGAGATTACTGATTTTTTTTTTAGTTATTTTGAAATGGGGTCTCACTTTATTGCCCAGGATGGTCTCCAGCTCCTAAGTTCAAGGGATCCTCTTGCACCAGCCTCTGGAGTGGCTGGAATCATAGGTAGTAACTGCCATGCCTGGTGTGATGGTTAATACTGAGTGTCAATTTAATTGGATTAAAAGATGCAAGCTATTGTTCCTGCATGTGTCTGTGATGGTGTTGCCAAAGAAGATTAACATTTGAGTCAGTGGACTGGGAAAGGAGACCTACCCTCAATCTGGGTGTACACTATCTAATCAGCTACCAGCGCAGTCAGAATAAAAGCAGGCAGAGGAATGTTGGAAAGACTACACTGGTTTAGTCTACCAGCCTACATATTTCTGCTGTACTGTGTGCTTCCTGCCTTCGAACATCAGACTCCAGGTTCTTTAGCTTCATGATGAACTGGCTTCCTTGTTGGTCAACCCGCAGATGCTCTATTGTGGGACCTCACCTTGGATCGTGTGAGTTAATACTCCTTAGTAAATTCCCCTTTATATATACATCTATCCTATTAGTTCTTTCCTCTAGAGAACACTGATTAATACACCTGTCAATATTTTTAAAATATTATTTTGAAATTGTGCACTTTAGCAGTGATCGCCATCCGCCCTCATTGATTAGCAAACACCAACACAGTTACTCCTGTAATCCTCATTTTTCTCTTAATGGTAATTCCCTTAGGTTTCCCACTGGATTTAAGTGAAACATTATGTTTCACTGCGTTTTGAGAGTTTTGAGTGGTAAGAAACCATTGAGGAAGCTCAGACATATTTATGATTAGTTGTCTTCTGACTAACCAAAAGACATTCTGAATGACTAACAGACTACAATCTTTAATCTTGGAGATCATCACCCAGGTTAACAGATAGAATACTGCAAATACAGATACAAATACAGATTAGAAAAATGCAGTAGTAGCTAAAAATTTGTAGATATAGTGAATGCTATTTAAAAGTGTTAATATAATCAATAACAAAATAAAATAATGTGAATGCTATAAATTCCTCTCATGTAGTAGTACATTAAATGGCATCATCTACATGTGTAGCAAGTTTTAATTAACTCATGTAGAATGAATCTAAGATCAACTTACATGTTCTTTCCTTAAACATATATTGCTACTGAAATAAATCAAATGCTGAAAATTCAAATTAGTTTATTCTTCTATCTTTTAAATATATCTATATATACATATGTATGGTTTATATTTGAATATCTCTAGAGTTTGTTCATAGAGCTTGAATATGTTAGTATATTTCAGAAAACTAGAATAATTATCATTTGGAACAGCTAAAGGTTATAGGTAGGTTATAATTTATAGCATTTTACTATCAAGATCATTCCAAACTATCTTATCTTTCCTATGTTTGAGTGTAGGATTTCCTATAGCACTATATACCATAAATGTCAAAGGATTAACGTACTTTACTCAGCATTTTATTTCTCTTATTCACATTTCAAGATTTAGTTTGAAATACGAATTTATTCTCTTTCCTCCATCCACAGTGATTAGCACTTTGCACACTCTTTGCTACTTCGTTAAAATATTCACCAACACTTCTTGCTTCCTCAGGGACCAAGTGCAATGAGAAAGAGGACACTGTCATCAACTGAAAGCTACTAAAATATACACACATTTCTATTGGTATTTCTTGCTGCATTTCATATTTCGACATTGAGAGCCCTTCTGAAAAAAAATACTGAGATGCCAGAGGTATATCTGGATAACTTGAAAAGAAAATTATAGCTTGATTGTATACTTGTACCAGTTCTATAATGAAAACAAAACAAAAGGAGCAACTTTAGTAACTTATGGTCCCAAAATCTGACCCTGTCTTTTACCATCAAGATAGTTTTTAAAAGATTAAAAAACTTTTCTTTGATTTAATAAAAAATATGCAAGAAAACGTTACTAATGCTACAGAGTATTTAAAAATAAATTAATCATTTCATCTCTACCTCAAAAAAAAATTCCTAAAATCTCTTTTAACACTAAGGTTTTCTTTTCCTATTTCTGTTAGCTTTTGTGTATTAGAATTCTATCCACTCCAAATTACATCAAATGTGGCAAATCAATGTCAATATTGATCTGAAATCTTTCTCAAGTGACATATATCACCACACAATAAAAGGAATTATTTTTCTTCTGATAACACAGAAGATGGGCCTGCTTATCCTTTTGTCCTATCTCAAATTTTATTTCCTACTTTATTTCTTGCAATATTTTTTGTTAAGCACTATAAAATAATGTACTCATGACACTTCCTTTTCTTCCTTAACTTTGAAAATAAATGCAGAATTTCCCATTGATGAGTATTCTTTCATTCTTGTGGTCATCCTAAATCATCCTGGTTAGCAAAAATACACCTTAAACAAATGAATTTAATAATAGTTACAAAAGTTACTGCAGTAGCTATTTTTGTATTAAATCAATGGCACATTACTATTATAACAAATTTTATATTTTTGAATCAGTATAGAATATAACATTTTTTATATCTTTGGCTAGGAAATGCAATGCCACTTTCAGCATATATACAGAAAATATGTGAAGACTCACACAGATGGAAACACACACACATGCACATACAAATTCATATCTAGCTGACACTAGTTTTATACAAAGTTGATCTATTTTGGTTTTAGCTTTCAGCACAAAATACTTACCTCATTACATACTGACCCTTGGCTTTTGTTCATACCAAAAATATTTTCAATTCTTCTTTGAAGAATTTTGAAATCTCCTTTTATGAGTCTTCTTTAATGTTGTGCCAAACAGAATGCCAAGAATGTTAATGATATTGCTATATTTTCCATAATTGAAAAATGACAAACTATCCTGTCTAAGGGTAGAGCTTGTAATCTATAATCAGTCTACTTCATTGCTAAAAAATGACAATGGCAAACAATAGGCTCTGTTTCATTACCTAGTTCATTTTATTAACTTACCTTAAAATTAATATTGAGTAATATTTTTATAATGTTAAATGCTGAGATTTATTATTTCCTTTTATGTGGGTAATTTAATGTAGTATGCAATATATTATGTATGTGTAAGTTAATCAGCAGTGTTTATCTTCTTTAGCAATGTACTTATTAATCAAAAGTGAAAACAATTATTTATATTATATGAATTTTCTAATAAAGCATTCAGAACAAAATTTTTATTTAAGTTAGTTAAGTTAACTAGAAGTTACACAAAATAAAGTCATTTGTTCTTAACGTACTTTTACTAAATTTTTGAAGAGGAAAAATCACCTATAAGAGACACATTTTCAATGACAATTAAATTATACAACTACAAAGCGTTGATTTGGGATACAATTTAAAACCTTTAACTTTTAATAGAGTAGATCTATGAGGACGGATTGTTGTGTGACAGCTCATTCCAGCATATCCTCAAGTCCCTCTGGAGTCACTGAAACACGGATCTAGCACATGGCTGAAACAGTGGTAGTTCTAACTCCAAATCAAACTCACAACTCTGTGAATGTTACCAAAATATACTGTTTAATACTTGTGAAGAGTTGAAAGAAAGCTAACCTGAGGTAATGCATATCTTGATGGCAGCAAGATTACATTCCAGGCAACTATGATTAGGTTAATTTGGCTAAAAAATGCATTCTCAGTTTCAAGCTCTTACATTTGATTATGTTGAAATTTCAACTGTATTATATTGTTTTATTTTTGAGACAATAGTTTTCTATTAGATATTTCTATGTTAGGTAATTTTGAAAACAACTTGTTACACAATCACATACATCACCATTATTGAAATATGAATACCAAAAAAATTGATTTTCAAGTATTTTTCACTTAATGAAGTAATCAAGTACATTATCTAGACTACTAAACTAACATAATTAGCTTTAAAAACTCTCACACAAATGTATATCTTCCAAGCAGATTTTATGTTTTATGGAAAATCTTTAAAGTAATTTGTTGAATTCAGATTTTTATACATTTTATACTGATATATTTAAGTAGGTTAAGATTAAGTGGCTCATATCAGCAAACAGCAAACACTTATTCTTATTAGTGTATACTGGCTTACCACAAATATTTACACTGCTTTTATTAAAATAATTTCATCAAAAGGACTAAATATTATGTAAAGGGCAACTTTTATTACTATGCAATACAGTTTACCATAAACAATAAATTATAAAATATCAAAAAATCTTGTTCCAGACAATTTTTAATAAATTAAAATTAAATAGTGAAATGCAAACTTTTGATGTTTAAATTGGATGAGCTTTTTTTTTGTTTTTTTTTGTTTTTGTTTTTATAGACTGAGTTTTGCTCTTGTCGCCCAGGCTGGACTGCATTGGTGTGATCTCGACTCACTGCAACCTCCACCTCCTGGGTCCAAGCTATTCTCCTACCTCAGCCTCCCAAGTAGCCTGGGTTACAGGTGCCCGCCACCATACCCAGCACATTTTTTGTATTTTTAGTAGAGACAGGGTTTCGACATGTTGGCCAGGCTGGTCTAGAACTCCTGATCTCAGGTAATCCAATACAGTCATGAACCTTGCAATCATTACTGCAAATAATATGTGGAATTTTGTGTCACTCCAGAAAGTTATCTCAGCTTCTTTCTAGTCGACTCCTCCCAACTCCTGGCAATATGCAACCAACAATCTGCTTTCAGTCATGATAGATGAGTTATGCTTGTTTTAGAATTGTATATAATGAAATCACGCAATATATACAATCTTTGGTTTGCCTTCTTTTTTTCAACACAATAAAATTGAGATTCCAAATATGTTTTTACTGTATCAGCAATCTTCTCCCCTTTTGTTACTAATATTTTATTGTAGGGATATAACACAATTTTTTCATTATTTGATGGACATTTGGATGGTTTCTAGCCCGGGGCAAATAATTATGAATTTACCCATCTATTGTGGTTTGTAAATTTTCATTTTTCTTGGTAAGTATTGTGTAATTTCTAGAACATAGATTAAATGAGTATTTTACTTTTTAAAATGTGCAAAATAATATTCCAGTGTGTTAGTACTATTTTACACTTCTATAACAATGAAGGTAAATTCCAGCTCCTCCACGTCTTGGCCAATATTATATATTGTCAGGCTATTTAATTTCAGCATTTTAGTGCATGTGAAAAGAATTTTTTTTTGTAATTTGTCTTTCTCAGAGATTAATGATTTTGAGTATCTTTTCTCTTTTCCCTTTTTTTTTTTTTTTTTTTTTTTTTTTTTAGACAGAGCCTTGCCTTGTTACCCAGTCTTGAATACAGTGGCACAATCTCGGCTCACTGAAAGCTCCGCCTTCCAAGTTCAAGCGATTCTCCTGCCTCAGCCTCCTTAGTAGCTGGGACTACAGGCATGTGCCACCAAGCCCGGTTAATTTGTGTGTGTGTGTGTGTTTTCAGTAGAGACGCGGTTTCACCGTGTTAGCCAGGATGTTCTCGATCTCCTGACCTCCCTTGGCCTCCCAAAGTGCTGGGATTACAGGAGTGAGCCACCGTGCCTAGCCTTGAGCATCTTTTCAATGCTCAAGGTGCCCTTTGTACATCTCTTTTGTGTGTGCGAAATATTCCTTTAAATATTTTGCCTATATTTTATAGAACTTTTAAATTTATTATTGATTTGTATATATTTCTTATATAATCTGGACACAGATTTGTTGTATACTTTCTACTAGTGTGGGGCTGCTTTTTAAAAAAATTTGGGAATATGATATGACATAATGCAATAAGAGAATGTAATGTAAATAGAATACAATACACAGGTTTTATGTGTTCAGTTCAATGGCTTCTGAGTATTGTATACACAGTGTAATCAACACACAGGATGAGATAGTGTTTCTATTATCTAGAAAACAAGTGTCTCTTGTGTACTTTTCTAGTCCATTTGCATTTTCACAGGCAGCTTCATTATTATTCCTATAATAATAAATTATACTCTTTTATCATTTTATATAAATAAAATTATACGATATATTTGTTTTTAGGTCATCTTGCTTCAAATCAACATAATGTTGATGAAATTGTGATGAAACATTTTTTCTATGTTCTTTGGGGGTGTGGTAAGTATAATGTATTAACGATTGTCAGAACTCAATAAACTAGACAATTAAAATATAGTGAGAAGTATTTGTTTTGATCTAAGAATAATAATATTGAGATTTTCTTTTCAAAATTTGATGTACTGAAATGTGAAAAACAATTAGTTTTGGGAGGCTAGACAGTTTATTAAATAGGAACTATAATAAAAATGAAATATTTTATCAAAATAAGGAGAAGGCCATGTGGATAATATTCTAGAAGAATATGAAAATTAACAGTTGTGAAACCATAACTCTATACATAGCTGAACTATGATTTGACAATAAAGGCAATTTTAATACTCTTCTTAGCTAAGTGTAAACATAGTGTTTGCACTTAAGAAACAGATATTTACATCAGGAAGAAGGAAAATTATTTCAGTTGAAATGGTGATAGAAAGAACTGGTAAACATGCAGGTTTATCCACAAAAATTATTGTTTAATTTTACAGTAACCAATCTGAATTTAGAAAATAATTAAACTTTAAAACCTAGAACACATTTAGAATAGGCTTATATGAAATGGCCAGTTTTCAAGCTTTCTAAGATTTTTGTACTATTAAGGAGAAAAAAGGAGATATTTCTTGATGTTAACATTTCTTAGCATTTTTTTTTTTTTTTTTTTGAGAGGCAGTCTTGCTCTGTCTCCAGGCTGGAGTGCAGTGGCACGATCTCAGCTCAGTACTACCTCTGATTCTCGGATTCAAGAGATTCTCCTGCCTTAGCCTCCCGAAGAGCTGGGATTACAGGAGTCCACCACCATGCCCAGCTAATTTTTGTATTTTTAGTAGAGATGGGGTTTCACCATATTGTCCAGGATGGTCTCGATCTCCTGACCTCATGATCCACCTGCCTTGACCTCCCAAAGTGCTGGAGTTACAGGCATGAGCCACTATGCCAGGCCAAAATTTCCTAGTATTAAAAGTTAAGATTTTAGCAAAGCTTTAAGTGTATTCATTATAAAATTTTAAATACAGAATAATTTCTAAACTAATAAAAAAGAAAATACTGAAAGAAGGCAGGAGAGTAAAACAAATGAAGCATAGAAAGAAACTGTGTAAATCAAAAGTGCAAATTATAATGGTAGAAATAAATTCAAATATAGCTGCAGTTACAAGCAATGCATAGGAACAATTATCTCTACTTAAACATAGACATTGTGAAATTAGGTTGAATATATACACTATAATTCTTTGCAATGTATCTCAGGGCATGGAAAAGTCAACAGTAAATGTACGGGAAAGTAACTAGGATAAATAATAATAAAGAGAGCTTATGAAATTAAAAGAGAATGTCCTATTTCTATGTAGCTAGTGTATAAATCACTTGTTTATAAGGAAAACAAATAAGAAACCAATAAACCCCCAAAAAACTCAAACAAAAACAATCATATTACAAGAAATGTAAAATACATAGCAGATAAACAAAATAAAATCATGAAAAACCAAACAAGTAGTATGAGCCATATCAGTTATAATAACTTATATCAGTATTTTACTTCTATTAAAATGGAAAGAAAATTAGGATGCATTGAAATAATTAATAATAATAAAACAATACGGCCAGACGTGGTGGCTCATGCCTGTAATCTCAGCACTTTGGGAGGCCGAGGCAGGTGGATCATGAGGTCAGGAATCGAGACCATCCTGGCTAACACGGTGAAACCCTGTCTCTACTAAAAATACAAAAACTTAGCCCAGTGTGGTGGTGGGCACCTGTAGTCCCAGCTACTCGAGAGGTTGAGGCAGGAGAATGGCTTGAACCCGGGAGGCGGAGTTTGCAGTGAGCCGAGATCGTGACACTGCACTCCAGTCTGGGAGACACAGCGAGACTCCTTCTCAAAAAAAAAAAAATAAATAAAAATAAATAATACTAATGAAACAATACAAATTATTTGCTACTCCCTAAAACATATCTAAAACAAATTGATAAAGATGTTTTAAGGCGTAAGAATGGGCAAATATGTAAAAAGAAAATAAGTAAAATTAAAGATTGGACTCTTTTAATTTAAGAAAAAAATATTAGGGCCAAAAGCATTCAAAGTGACAGAAAACGTCCTATTATATGGATGCAAGATACTACGTACAGTGAAAATATCATAGTTATAAAATTTTATGAACCAAGTAACAGAGCATAAAAGTATATTAGGCAGCAGTGTTAGAAAGCCAGAGATATATACAAAGTACACAAATGTACTGGATTTTAACACATATTATCTGTCCATGAAACATCAAATAGTAAGAAAATAGAGTCATACAACATTTGTACTACATATAACACCGAGATGTTACAGGAGACAAAGCTGAAGAACTGTGATATAAATTTCATTATTTTCTTCTTTTTTCTTGCTTTTCTTTTTTTTTTTTGTTTCCCCTTTTATTTGTTTGTTTATTTTCTCAAGGTATATATTCACTTACTTTAGAAGCATACTTTTGAGAATATGTGAAGTGGGAAATTAAATATAAAGAGAATGACTTTTTAGTTACTCAGAATATTTTTTTCCATTCGTTGTAAATAAGACAATGGTGATACAATTAAGCTTAACTTATATGCTTCACTATGCTATGCTATGCTAATATGTGTATTTATGAAGAAAATTTAATGTAACATTATCAAGATTACATCCTTCTAAAGTTAGAAATATCTTAGCTCCACAAAATAGGAAGTTAGCTGACTAATGCCTTAAAATTTTTGCTATTCTTATTGTGATATGTGTGCAGGTGTATTTTTTTTCTCAAAGCTCTCTTAAATTGAGAAAATGCCATAAAAGAAGAGTTGGTCTTTCCTCCCTAATTCATATTGAATAATATACTATGAAAAGCTACTTTTAAGTGCTCAAGTAAACTCATGTTTGCTTGTTTATTCATGGCTTTTTTTCAGAATTATTTGGGAATGAATCTATACAAATTCTCTCTCTCTCTCTTTTTAAGACGGAGTCTCACTCTGTTGCCCGAGCTGGAGTTCAGTGGCGCAATCTTGGCTCACTGCAACCTCTGCCTCCTGGGTTCAAGCCATTCTCCTGCCTCAGCCTCCTGGGTAACCGGGATTACAGGCACGCACCACCAAGCCCACCTAATTTTTGTATTTTTAGTAGCAATGGGTTTCACTATGTTGATCAGGCTGGTCTCAAACTCCTGACCTCGTGATCTGCCCACCTTGGCCTCCCAAAATGCTGGGATTAGAGGTGTGAGCCACCACACCCGACCTGAAGCTATACAATTATTAATGTAAAATACAACAGCTTTTAAGAAGAGAATGTCTTATCACAGCTTTGCACACTTTTTGACACTGTATTTTTTTCCGCTTTTTGTTAAGATTAAATTCTTCTCTAACAGTAAAAAAAAAATAACAGTGGCTCAAGGCAAAAGTTTCATTTTTTTCTCATACATTAAAAGTAGGTGGTTCAGGATGGGAGAGGGGATATGAACTCATCAGGGATACTAGGTCTTTATGTTTTCTTATTTGACTATCCGTGAAGGAATCGGAGGTGGCTGCTGAACTGTAGCCTTTCTGTGACTTCTTTTATTGTTCAGATTTCTCTTTCTGGGCAAAAATCAGAATATGCATATGAGACATTTTCCATTCTAATGTCTACTTGCTTAAAGTCTGAGCTCCAGATGGGGATAAAGGACAAATAAAAACAAAACAAAACAAAACACCTTGCCCCTCCTTGAGTGCTGTGTTCTGGATGTGACCTAGAATGAACTGATCTTTAACTGAAGGGACACGGGCCTGATGGACAACTGAACACAGTGAACATGAATAAGTGATAGGTAGATTACTTAACAGATTTCCACAGTGTAAGTCCCAAAGCCCTTTCTCAACCATTAGAGGCATCTCCAAAACTGTGTGAGATTGAATTATGCACCAATTTGTTGTGTGAACACAGAATATCTGAGACAGGCAGGTCTCAATCAATTTAGAAACTTCTCTTTGCCAAGTGTAAGGATGCACCTATGACGCAGACTCAGGAGGTTCTGACAACATGTGCCCAAGGTGGTCGGGGCACAGGTCAGTTTTATATATTTTAGGGAGACATAAGACATCAATCTGTATGTTTAAGATGTACATTGTTCTGGAAAGGCAGGACTACTTGAAGCAAGGTAGGGGGTTTCCAGGTCACAGGAAACAAAGGTTGCATTCTTTTGAGTCTCTGATTACCCTTTCACTGAATACACAATTTACATGCGACAGGAGGGCAGAGGAGTAGTCACTTATGCCTTAGTCTGCCTTAGTGAAATAAAAGGGCAGAGGAAGCAATCAGATAACGCATTTGCCTCAGACGAACAGAGGACTGACTTCCAGTTCTCTCTGTCCTTTGTCCATGGGAAATTTTCTTTGGTGAAAATTGTGAGGTAGGTATGTAGTTTTTTTTGTCTTTGCAGCAATCTTATTTAGAAATAAAATGGAGGCAGGTTTGCTAGATGCAGTATCAAGCTTGACATTTTCCCTTGGCTTAGTTATTTTGGTCCTGAGATTATTTTTTACAGCTGACATCATTCAAAGTTGTGTTGAACGTGTGTGTGTATGTGTGTGTGTGTGTGTGTGTATATGTAATATATAATAGACATATATAACACAATAGTAATATATAAAAACATATATAATATATGAATAGTACCTAATAGTAATATATATATAACATAATAGTAATATA
>NW_012117766.1:1825569-1843149 GCF_000951035.1 Colobus angolensis palliatus
GATACATGATACATCATTGCAAGATACATGATTTCATTGTTTTGTATAGGTGAGTAGTATTTCATTGTGTGTTTGTGTGTACATATATAATATATAATATTAAAGTAACATTAATTACATGTTAGTATATTATATGCTAATATATATTTTATATATATTATGGACTGAATTTTCTCCCTCCAAAATTCATGTGTTGAAGTTCTAGCCCTTAATATGACTGTATTTTGTGATGTAGCCTTAATAGAAGTAAGGAAGGTTAAATGAGGTCATAAGAAAGACACCATTACCTAATGAGACTGTGTCTTTATCAGAAGAAGAGACACCAAAGAGTTGTTTCTCGCTTGCCAAATACACGCAGAAGAAATGTTATGTGAGGGCATAGGAAGAAGGCAGCGGTCTGCAAACAAAAAAGGGCTCTCTCCAGAAATCAAATTTGTTAGCAATTTAATCATGGACTCCAATAAACAATAAATAACTGAAAACAGATCGATGTTGTCATTATAAAATGACAAGGACTTATTTTTTTAAGACACTCAGTCCATAATATTTTGTTATGGAAGCCCAAGGCAACTAATACATATGAACATACGTATGAATAGTTGTGTGTATATACACACTCACATATGTGTACGCACAAATATTTATAACGAAACTATTTCATTGCATATAATACTATGCTTCCATTGTCCATTTGGTAACTTATATCGTGAGATAATGTTTCATTAATATAGGTCTAGTCTGAAATAATGTTCTATTAATGTAGGTCTAGTCATTGATTCCTATGCAATTTTGTGGGTGATTTTTAGATAGATTCAGGAAAGTTTTCTAGGTAAATAATTATTCTACTGGTTGACTACAAGTTCTAATCTCATAGATGCTTGTCTTCTAATTTTTTTTAAAATTTTGATCTACTGCTGGATTTACAGAGTAGTTGCAAAAGTAGCTTAGGGAGTTTTCATACATCCTTCAGTCAATCTCCTCCAGTGTTTATGTCTCCCATATCTGCAACTTGACTATCTTGTAACCAAAACTTTTGTGAAAATTTGACATAAACAATGCATTGTTGAATGAGTTAATGTTTACTTGGTTCTGTTTTACATTAATAGCGGTTGTAATAAATGCAATTTATTATATGTGTGCCTATTAATTAGATTACCTTTTTTTCTATTTTTTCCTATTTTTTCTTATTTGTTTATTCTGGAAAGTCTTGCCTATACTTGCTTTTGATACAGACTGTGAGATCATAAACAAACAGCAGGAGAGAAAGAAAACTCCTCAAATATGACAAATGTAACAATTAGCAATTTAGGGAAGGACATAACCATAATACAGAACAGATAATTTAATTAATGTACTTTCAAAATGCATGTGTGAATTATATGACTCAATTCAAACTTATATGAAATCTCAGAAAACTGTGTCTACCTTGTCTTTCTAAGCATTATGGGGGAGGAAAACACCAGAGATGTTACCAGCTGTAGTCTACAGTCATCTGCAACATTCTTATTCTTATAGCTCATATTAGCTTTTTAAGTAATAGCACTGAAGCATCCATAAAACTGTAATCTCTGTATGATATCAGATTCATAAAAGAACTCCAGTGGCTTACCTTTCTCTACCATTTATATGTGAAAAACACAGAACTGCTCAATCAAGGAACCTTAACCTACTAAAGTTATTAGAAGAGTAACTCCCATAGTTTTCTCTCTTTTCTATTAAACTTATTTGAAAACATAACCAATACTAAAGAAATTATGGCTAGCAGTGAGGCACATCAATGTTCACAAGACTACAAAATTTGAAATCTATTATTTCATGTGGTAGAGTTCTTGTAATTATATATTTTATACAAATCCCTATCATGTCACCTGGGGTCCCCAACCCCCAGGCCACAGACTGGCAGTTGTTTGTGGTCTGTTGGAAGCCAGGCTGCACAGCAGGAGGTGAGCAGTGGGCAAGCATTATCACCTGAGCTCTGCCTCTGTCAGATCAGCAGTGCCATTAGCTTCTCATAGGAGGGCAAACCCTATTGTGAACTGCACATGCAAGGGATCTAGGTTGTGTGCTCCTTATGAGAATCTAATGACTGATGATCTAAGGTGAAAGAGTTTCATTCCAAAATCATCGCCCACCCCCAACACCCATGCTGGTCCTATGGAATAATTATCTTCCAGGAAACTAGTGCCAAAAAGGTTGGGGGACTGTTGATATAAGTGACCAACCTGAAAAGTAATTGAGCTAAAGCCTCAACTTATTGGATAATATTTTATTATCCATGTGTTCTCTATGATATTTAAATGAACTCATAACTTAATTAAATGTCTAAATTATATAGACTACAATTACATATCATTGCTAAATAAAAAATATTTTCTAATGTGAGCTTAATTTTTGTATTTTGAAATCTACTTACATAGAAAAAGGATTGTGAAATTTAAGTGTGAGATGCTTTAGATACTCTATTACTGTCTACTTAACAAATTGTATTATTATTAATTTAAACAATTCTGTGATTTCTTCTTTTCAAATTACTTCTGAATGATTTCACTGAATTTTTATGCTATATTCATTATGTGGCAGTCAGAAAATTGCCCTTTCCTTGTTAACAGAAATGAAATATGCCATTTTGTAACTTTTAAAGGGAAGCAGTAATAAACACATTTGAACTATTTGCAGCTTTAAATAGGTGAAGCAAATTATTATAGAATGTAATTCACTAAATATGTAATATTTAAACTGCAAACTGTCAGTCCATAGACCCATTATATCACCATATGGAAGTGATATTTACTTATAAAGTGATAAGATTATAATTAATACATGTGTTTTTCACATCAGAGTTTGACCGTCTATAAATACAAGGCAGAATGAGAAATGTATCAAACAGAATACAAAATAACCTGATAACTGAGGCAAGGCAAGTCTTTCTCTTTTCTTAAAATATGTGAAAGAAATGACGCCTTGTTGCAGGCTTATACTCAGGTTTTTATTTTGGGTCCTCTTTCAAGGATTCAAATAATATTACTCCATAACGTACAAGGGAATGGTGTCAACTTTAATGGTAGAATAGGTGCTAAACAGAATCTACCCTGTTCTGCTCTGTTATACACTCGAGAAGCTGAATGTTCCACATGTCCGCCTGGGATTCTGTGTCACAGTTGCCATGGATAAAGTTGAAGAATATAAGCAAATTTACCAAACTTTGTGAAATATACATTTGCATAGTGGGGAGAAAAAAATAAGTAAACTAGCATACATTCAAACCAAAATTTTATCTCAATTGTTCAACTCAGAGAGTGGTCTCAATCAATATGAATCATTAAAACCATACTGAATCTTCACATTTTAGCTGTTAAAAGGGGCTGAATGACTAACTACCATTGCCTTTCTGCAGCATATATTTTTAGTCACTTATAGCAATAGTCACAGTCTCAGGGCAATTATTGAAATTAGCAAATCTGTAACACATTTGGAATAGTTTTGAAGGTAGTCTAATGAAACATACAGTGTACAATCAATACAAAACAGCAGGAACAGAGTTATACAATAATTCTCAATCACACATTGTAATGCAAATTGTGAAGCTTGCTGTGTAATGCTTTGTGTAAATCCTTACATTTCAGAAACTGTAGAAAATGGTACGATTTTTTTTTCCTTGAAAAGAGGAGCAGCTAAAATTGTATGCACTAATTTGAAAAAGAAAAGAATAAAATAAAATAAATGTACCTCTATAGTTTGGGGATCATACCATACAATAATTTCATAGTAGATTTTTCTTTTAACAATTCTTTACTTCATTACAAACAAATTTTCATTTTTTCTCTTTACTTTATTTGTTCTTTTTCTCATTGCCAGTGTTATACATCTTTCCCTTAAATCTCCTGGCCTATGCTTCATAAGTGTCACTGACACCCAAGGAGATACGAACTTTACTCTTCTTTTCACAAGAGCAGAAGCAACAAACAGAAACTGGATTCCACCACAAAGTGCAAAATATTTTAGTGTGCCCTTACTTAAATCAGTAAGGGTGATTTTGCTCTCTCAGGAGAGATTTAAAAATTTCTAAAGACAAATTTTGTTACAACTTCAGGAGGATGTGGTTACTGGCACATACAGTGGGTAGAGGACTGGGATGCTGGCCAGGCATCCTGTAGTACACAGGTCAGACCCTACAGCAAGGGATCACCCATCCCAATATGACAATTGTCTAGAGATTAAGCAATTCTGCTTTATATGAACATTGGTTTGCTTGTATGTTTTTCTGGCACACAAATAGACCTTTCATGAAATTTGTTAAGACTTGATTTTTCTTTTCAACTTTAACTATGGCAATTTCATATTTTCTCCTCTTTCTGCTGTTGCCTTTATTTTCACTGTCTCTGGTAAACATTCTTTTGCTTGTTTGCTGTCAAGTGTTATTGCCAGGTGGGCTATTTTTTGCTTCAAATAATTATATATTCACTATACTTTTTCTTTTTCCTTATATTGCTTATTATATTGCATTCCAAAACCTAAGTAGGACCGAGAAAGAAATATTTAAATTTAGTGATGTCAACCTTAATGGTAGAATAGACGCTAAACAGAATCTACCCTGTTTTGCTCTGTTATGCACTCGAGAATCTGAATTTTCCACATGTCCTCCTGGGATTCTGTGTCACAGTTGCCATGGATAAAGTTGAAGAACATAAGCAAATTTACCAAACTTTATGAAACATACATTTGCATAGTGGGGAGAAAAAAATAAGTAAACCAAATAAATTTAGGAGTTTTACTATTGAGTTATAGTAGAACTAAAATACTCTATGCATAGAGTATTATATGGATAGAGATGCGTTGGATACAGGAAAACAGAAATAACTTCTCCTACTCTCCTGATCATTACAAACCTGGAAGAAAGAATACTTTGAATAAATATTTTATATCCTTTATACTTTCAATTGAAGGAATTATCAACATATTTATAAATAGTGACATATGTGTTTGTGTTTATCTATATTATCAACATATTTATAAATAGTGGCATAAGTGTTTGTGTTTATCTATAGGTATACATATAAATATATGTATATACATACACGCACAGGTCTACACACATAATGCACATAATAATGACTGTTATTTTAATAGATTACTACATTTCAGAATTATTTGAATATTACATGGAATTTATATAAAATTTTAATCTATTTTGATTTTTGTTTTGTAAGCTAATTTTTTAGCTAAACTATTTTATACTATATTTGAAAATGAAGTATGCTTATGCCACTTGAGTTTTTAATGTAATTCAATATAACAAAATTGTATTACACGTATTGCAAGTGTTACAAAATAAGAAAGCTGAAAATTTGGAAATGCTGAGTAACTGGGATTTATGAAATTGCAATTCAAAGGCAGGAGAGTTTGCATTAATAATAAAGGTCACTATATTGCCAAAGAAAAAGGGTTGAAAAAAATGGGAAGGAAGAGCATTGGAAGAATTGGTCAAGAAAGCAAGAGGCCCGGATTTTCAATGGATCAGTCACAAAGATAAAAAGTTTGTCAACATCTGGACTGTGAAGCAATTGCCAAGTTACTGAGGAATGATGGAGATTGACCAGAATGTTGCTATGTGCAAACATGAATGTGGCTATAGGACAAAATAAGCAAATTATATGAAGCTTGAGTAACAAGGACTTGCTTATTCATTTTTATGTGTTTAGTTATTTATTTTTAAATTTAAACCATGAAGGAACAAAGTTTTCAGAAAAACATTGCTTAGGAAAATAAAGAGGAAAGTGATATTTTCACTCGTTACTGTATATGGATTGATAAAGTATCAAAATTCCACTTGAGACAATTTCAAGAAAGCAATCGAATGAGGTACCAGCTTTAAGGCTAAACATTACAGGGAACAGTCAGAGAATATTTTAAGGATGTTGAAGCAGCCTATTAAGTGCCTTCCACTTCTAGGTAATTGTGAGCATCAATAAATAATCATATTTATTTCTACTTACATACTCAATTAAAATGTTTGATTGTCTTGAAAAATATTTTTAAATTACTGAGTAGTTTTTTGTAAAGCAAAGACTATCTTTGATTTCCAATCATTTTTTCACTTGCCATTTTTATGGCAATAAGTGCTGAAATGCTCAATAAAAATCCATATAGAAAAAAGAATCAAAACTCACATAGCTCAGTGTGATAAATAAGGGTAAGTTTGTGTCAAAGAACAACAGACTTCCCTAAGACTTGTTGAGTAAAATTCATGAAGCATCATTCCCTTTGTCCTTAAGTCAGTGAGGTCATTTTTGGCAAGGTCTGCTGCATTGATTTGCTGTCCATGTCAACCAAAAAAGCATTACAAATCTATGTTTCAATTTTGAGGTCATCTGAGCAAGAGTAACCTTCAACAATTTTCTTCAGGGTTTCCAAGTTTCTGCAGATTTCTGCCTGGAGATAAATTAAATAGGAGAATTTGCATAGTTGCCTTTCCCAAGTAACTATAATACAGAGTACAGAGTACTAGCTAGGCCAAAAGCAGAATTCATAATAATAACTAGCAGGATTTTGATTTCCGAAGGTTTTTACTCACTCATACATTCCTAAAACTCTACCAAACAAGCTATACTATGGATTTACTCTTTATTTTCAAATTATTATAAAAGTGGCCTCTTCTTACATTTAAAAGCAGATCTTTCTGCTAGATTTTGAATGAATTATTTTATTACATGCTTTATTAAACATTATGTAATTGGGAAACTGCATTTTTTTATTTGATTTTTACAAGTCCACTTGAAAAGGCTTTAAGTTTTAGTTCATAGAGAGATGATTTCATGGCAGTAGGTTTAAAATCTGTAGTATTTTTCCCTTCACGAAATCCAGCGAAGCTCGTGTAGTGAAGAATCAAAAAAGTTTCAAAAGTTAATGAATTATCAAGAATTTTCTTTTAGTTGAGCTACTCTTTGACAAAAAAAAAAAGGCCAGCCATAATTTTAAGTTGTTCCCATTTTCAGTTTCTCAAGCAGGCGAAAATAAGAGCTAATTATCTTCATAGATGTTACTAGTGTCATTTAAATTCATGTTGAACAGTTATGGCATGCGTGTTTCCATAATCACCAATACCCAAAGAAAACAAGATATTAGGAAACAGGATTTTAATGTAGTTCAAATCATTTGACAGACACATGTCATTGTTTGATGTATTTCTATCATGTTTCATATTCACAAACCAGTTGAATATCTTGGTTTATTAGATGTCCCTCAATTTTATTGTTTTTTTTGTCTATTTTAACAATATAATGAGCAAGTACTTTATGCTCAAATATAGATTTTATTAAGTTATAGATATTCTTTCTCGTTCCCTTTGCTGCATGCATAAAGATATTATTTTATTTTATAATAAATACAGAATTCCACTTCCACTACAGAATTCCACTTTTCTCATCCCAGTCAAATTATGAAACTATATTCTCTGTTACCAATTACAGTTCAAGTATCCATGTGTTAAATAAACGTATCAGAATTATGAAAGCAAATAAAAATATTATGTTTAATTATGAGATCCACAATGGTGATTTACTATCTCTAAAAATAAATAATGACACCAGAATGAAGTATCTTTGATGTTTTCATTCTACAATCATCAGTTACAATAAAACCAAAGAATACCTGCTTTCCAGTTTATTTGTTTACATATCACATATTTACATACTTAACAAACATCAATGCCTGACTAAGCTTGAAAATCTTTTTTAAACAATAACTTGACACATTTTCTAATGCCTACAAATGGTAATGCAGATGAAAACACAAAATTGTCAAAGTGACAGAATCATCATACATTTACAATTTGTATAGATTCCTGGCATTTGTGTAGACTCAAGAAGAAAATATAGAAAACAGGTATTAGTGCTTGCCTTGGAGAGAAAGAATTAGGTGGCTTGAGTAAAAGAGTTAAAAGGATACAATGGAAACTTATTGTGCACTTTATTTTGTGCTTTCTTAACTTTGTATAACAACACATTACGTGTTCAAATGTAATTAAAGATACATGTATATATAAATACATATATGTATTTCCCTCTGTCAATAAATAGATAACTGTGCATCAATCACTGGAAGATAATAAATTTTTAAAATTCAGCAAATATAAAGTATTTCTTACAAATAAATATTTTAAAAGGACTCAGAGGAAATCTTTGAAGAATAAAATGTTCTTTTATATTTGAGAAATGAATTTCTTCAAGTTATTCATTAAATTTCTAACAATAGTATCAAATTTTAGAGATTACAATTTTTTAAACCATAGATTTGATAGGTATGACTTAGCTTCACACTTCTTGTATTTTGTAGCAAGCATATTAACATATGAGGCAATACATTTCTTTTATGCATCTCCTTTTCCCTCTGAAATCTGAATACAGAATGTATATAGAACATTAAGAGGCAAAATAATAGAACGTATGAGCAAAACAAATATTAAATTACATGATGTTAGTTGCTAGATTTATCTATTAGGGATGTTTTAGCTGCAAGTTATGAAGCATCTGACTAGACTGCCTTAAAGAAATAGGACTCTCTAGGATTTATTAGCATGACAAGTCTACAGGTAGAGGTTTACTCGTTTGACAGTGCAATGGTATCAGAAAGAACATACCTGTGATTCTTTCAGCATCAATTTCAGAGTTGTAAGATGGCTCAGAAAGACTGAGCCATCATATAACTATCTAACAAAAAAGAGGAAAGAAAAGATATAAGAAAAATTCCAGGGAGCTTTGGGTTATGGTTCACTAATAATAATTGGAACAAATGGGCATGCACATTGAGAGAGATAATGGTTAGGTAACATAGTCTCAACAATAGTGGCAAGCATAAGAAAATATAGGTTGGGTGTGCCATCCTGCTATTTCTTATACACCATAAACAGAGGCTACTATTTGATAAACTCTTCCTTATCTTCGTGATGGGCATTGACCTTATTTTCTAGAATTTCTAAAATGGACTCAGACCTAAATAAATAAAGTAATATGTTTTGTTTGCAGAATTGGCCAGCACACTATCTTCCACTATCTTCTTCCATCTGACATTGGATGTTGACTCTCAGTGACTCAGAAATCATGTAGTGAAGATGCTGAAGTCTCCTGGATCTTGAATGTTTAGAAATACACTTTCTACCACCCACTAGAAACACGTATTTTAGAATTAATGATAAAGAAAATTTTATGTATCAGTTACTAAAATTTTGAGACTTCTTATAGTAGCTAATTAATACCGTATGTTAATTTCTTTATCACTATAGCATTTAACAAAATTTTAAAGAATCTAAGTATAAAGACTTCTCACACAAATAAAAAAGTCAGTTTAAGAGATGTCTCTTTTTTCTTTTTTTTTTAAATTTACCTATCCTCAATAACATACTGAGCTATTGAAGTATTTTAATTTGAAAAGTTATACTACTAATTGTGCATTTTACAAAATTTGCTATGGCCATGGTGTAAATTTGCTGTATGTAAGACTGCAGATGGAAGGATATTGTCATACTGACTTGAGTAAAATGATGAGTTTCTAAAAGAAGAGATATATAGTGGGAAGGAAAAGAAGTTTGTAGATTAAAAAAATAGAACATTCAGAAATAAATTTGTGATTAAATTATTGGAAAGAAACATACGATTTCAAGAGTGTTGACCAAATTTCTAGTCAGGTAAATATGTAGAGGTGGAGTCACTCACAAAAAGCGATCATGGCAGAAGAGGCATATTTGAGGAGACAATATATGCTCAGCTTTAGACATGTTAACTTTGAATTTCATGTCTGTGGCACATAAATGTATAATCATCTAGGTTATGGAACTTATTATAAAAATATAGATTTGAAAGACTCTGATGTTAATTGAGTACATAGAATAAATAAAATAATAATGATACGAACGAGAAGGAAAACACATAAGATCATGCTTTTTTTTTTTTTTTTTTCTTGAGATGGAGTCTCACTGAGTCACCCAGGCTAGAGTGCAGTGACATGATCTCAGCTCACTGCATGCTCCTCCTTCCGGGTTCTCGCCATTCTCCTGCCTCAGCCTCCCGAGTAGCTGGGACCACAGGCCCCTACCACCACGCCCGGCTAATTTTTATTTTTAGTGGAGATGGGGTTTCACTATGTTAGCCAGGATGGTCTCGATCTCCTGACCTCGTGATCCACCCGCCTCAGCCTCCCAAAGTGCTGGAATTACAGGCGTGAGCCAGCGCACCTGGCCAGATCATTCTTGAGGAAAACAAAAAGCAGTCATCGAAGAGGAAGACAGTGAAGGATCAAGAAATAGAAAACAGAAAAGATAATTATAAGGAGTACAGAATGATCAATGATATCATCTGCTGTTTAGAGTATATGCTAAAACAGTCTACTAGTGATTTTAGCATGATAATCCTTCCAGGTGTTTTGGGGTGATACAGGTCATGGTCAAGTTTCGATGTATTGAGGTAGAAGTGTTACATCAGAAAGAAGAGACAGTGTAAGTTCTCTGTCAAGCAGCTACAGGAAGAATTCCTATAAAACACAGGATTCAAAATTTTTTAAAGGAGATATTGAAACATATTAATGCTAGATTAAAAGATCACAGAGAGGGAGTGGAAATACTGGCCAAAAAGGGAGAAATTGTAAGATTTATGTTTCTAAGAAAACTAGGGATGAGGAGATCCAGAGTGGTGGGATTACATTGACTGATTGTATGAGAAAAATTTCTGCGATGGTTGTCAAAACGTGAGAATGATGATGGTATATTTTGAAATTTAGGTAAAGTAGACCAAAAGACATTCTAAAACCAGGCACTGCAGTGTGCACCTATAGTCCCAGTACTCCAGAGGCTGAGGCGGGAGGATTGCTTGAGCTCAGGAGTTTGAGGCTGTAGTGTGCTATATGATTGCCCTTGTGACTAGGTACCACATTTCAGCATGAGCAATTTAACAAGACCCTTTCTCTAAAAATAAGAATAGATTCTTAATTTTATAGGGAAACAGAAAACTGACAAATGTTGAGGGCTAAACTGGGGTCAGATAACTTGATACCAAATAAAGATGTAAAGCCTAAAGTTATAAGATATTTTCCATTTTTGTTTAGTAGTTCAAAATAGATATGGAAAAGACAGGCAGATAGACTGATCTAGTGTTAGAATTTTGCCAGACTTTGAAACATAGGATAATGGGCCAAGGAAGTAGTGACTTCAGTAAGGAAAAAGTTCTGGTGATTTATTTTGAAGTCTACATTAGATATATAAAGAAAGTTGTATAATTGCAAATGACGAAGTTGGAAGCAAGTAAAATTTAATGAGTTGTTATCTGAAAATTTTAAAGTACACAAGTTCTGGGCTATAAACAGTGGGGTGCTGGAGCAGATTAAGTATATCTCCTTCCAACTTACATTCAATGCAAGAATGTATTACATGTAAATCTACAAATCAGAATTTTTTTGTTTGTTTTCTGAGAACTGGCTGTTAAATAGTTATGACACACAGCCAACTATAAATTCTAAGACATGTCTATGGAAATCGGATGGCTGGCTAACATGAGTAAATAAAGAGAGATGATGAGTTATTACTTAGCTCATCCACATTACAATTTTAAATTCTTGATCATAATAGGAGGACTTGGTGTGGAAGAGTTCAGTGTCAATATTTTCAATAAATTAGAATGAACAACTATTTGATAAATTAAATAAATTTATTTAAATTTATTTACAGCCTACCAGATTGCAACTAAAGGTCTGAAGCTGGGTAGGGAGCAATAATGACTAGATGACTATATATACAGAAAGACTATATATATATATGGAGAGTATTATGATTATAAAGAGAGTATTATATATATACAGAGAGAGTATTAGGATTATATGGAGTGGTAAAGTGAGTATGAGTGAGCTCACATATTGATACTGAGGTACATACCATACTGAGGAATGTGGGTTAGGAGCAGTCCTGAGAAGTCACAGAGTAAAGAATATGCCAAAAGGAAAGGAGATTTAACTGGGAATAATAAATGGAGTAAGTATGCAGCAATGAGATCAACTATGTGTAATAATATTTATCTATCAGAGAATAAGCTTTACAGATTGTTAAGACAGGAATTTAGTCTGTATGCTCAGACGTGAAGAACCTGTATGTTAGACGTGAAGTAGGGGAATGTGGGCCAAAAAGAAGAAGCCAAGTCTATGGTAATAAGTGTATGAGATTATGAATGGTCAAGGGACTCTTACATTCTAGTGGTAACAGAAACCTCATTAAAGAAGCATAGGTGTAAAATTTTTCAGAGGAATTAATCTCAAAAGCCCCAGTAGATGGAGATCTTAAGTGTCTCTAGAACCTTATTTAATTGTGTTTCTATAGCAATATGCAAAGGGTTGTTTGCTTCCTGAGCAATCTGCATGCATTGAAAAGACAACTGTCTCTGATGATTGCAAAAAACACCGAGTTTTAGAAGAAGCCATCTGTGTCTTTAATTGATTTTATTCCCAAGGAAGTTATGGTCTTTGTTATTTTTTTTAAAAAAAGCCAGCAAAGAAACTAAGTCATTTTCCATGTCTGATTATTTGCTCTAAGAAATGTGGATAAGCTCTACTGGAAATGTAGGATAAGCAATTCAAAGAGATCTATCTGGAATGGTAACTACCTGCTAGAACAAATGTTTCATAATGTGTGCCCTCTGGTATTGTTTTTCTGCTCACAACCTCCCAGTAGCCGCTTTTATTAACATTATATTGTTTTGCTCTGCAAGTGCACAGCCTACCCCTCAACTAAGAATTGAGGGAAACCCCCATACTGCTTTCCTGTGTCTCATTCTTCGTTGTTTTCCAAGAGCCCTATCTCCCAAATTCCAAATGCTGCAGCAGCCGCAAATTCTGATCCATGCCTCCTTAGTTCAACAGAATGGCAAAGTTTGGCTTTGGGAAATTGTTCACAGGCCATTGACTGCGGTAATCATAGGATTCACCTTATGAATTTACTTTCTTTCAACAGTTGCCATCTTAAAATGTCTGTTTCCCACGATTAAACACTGTGCCTCACATATTTCACAATTTTTGTAGTTGTTGCTAGTAGGAAACCTAGCATAATAATTATTCTGTCATGTCTGAAAAAAAGGTGCTCTTTACATTTTGTCTGCTCTTATACTATTCATTCCTAAAATGGAAAGATAAAATCTTGAATGATAATTATAAATTTTGTCTATTCAGTCCTGTACTTTGTCATTTTTTATTTTACGCTTGAAAGTTCTATTAGGCATATCTATTTATATGATTATTGTGTCTTTTAGAAAAATTGGCACTTTAATAAGAAAATGACTCTCTTTATCTCTAGTGATACCATTTGTCTTTAAATATACTTTTTCTAATGTGAATATAGTCACATTTTCTTTTTTATAACTAGTGTTTCTGTTACATACATTTTCCCTATCCTTTTACTTTTAAAGTATCGGTGTCTTTATATTTAAAATGGAGCTGTTGAAGATATCACAGAGTTGGGTCTTGCATATTTTAATCTACTCTGACAATCTTGCCATCTAATTTTGAATTGGGAGTAAATTTATATTTAATGTAACTATTAATATGATTAGATCTATTTATACTCCTGTAATTTAATTTTTACTTGTTTCCTGTATTCCTTGTTTTCTTGTATTTTCTATTACTTTTGGTTTGCATGATTTTAAAATTTTTGGTATTTTTTTCTCTTCTATTGGCAGATAGTTATGTGACTTTATTATACTGTTTAAATGACTGCTTTTTTAATTAAAATTAACAAGCAGAAAGAAAAGGCAGCAATAAAAAGAAAATAAAATAAGAGTTTACCTAAATCAACTTTACTTCACATTTTATATACAAGTTTTATTTTCAGCAGAAATTTTACACTTAAATCATATCCATTCAGAACCTGTATTTTTCTTCAGTTATGATTGTAATTAAAATGTTTATTCAGTTTAAGGATCAAGCACAATTGGGAAAAGCCAGGTCTCTAAATCACAGAATTTACACTAAATAATTATTTAATCTTGGGCAAATAGTTTAACTTCACTTGGTATTAGTATCCTCATCTGTAAAATGAGGATAATGGTATTTGGTACATACTTAATTTCAGTTCTCTTTTCCTGCTTATTTTGAATGATTAAGTTTTTAAAATCAATAATTCAACTAATTCAGTATTTTTTTTATCCTTTGTGTGGACATACTACTATATTTCTTTGCCTCCCACCGTCAGTTGCTTTTCTAGGAATCACTATATGAATGAACTTTTCCCAATCTAATTTGAATTAATATTGTACCACTTTACCTATCATATGCATATCATGTACTTGTAAGAAACAACAAGTACCCTTGTTGATATCCATCAATCTCTATTCTATCACTATCTTGTACGTCAACGTTTATTATAAATCTTAAAGCACATTTTTATTATATTCTATTAAATAACTCAATTTCTTGATTTAAAGAAATCAAAAAAGAGAAAAATAGTTTTTACATATATACACATATTATTTTTGCCTTTCTTCTTATCTTTCTGTAAATCTGAATTTTCACTTGGAATAATTCTCTTACAGTCTGAAGAGTTTTTCTGGTATATCTTATCATGCAGGTCTGCTGACAACTGATTGTTTTTCTGAATCTGTAAACAATTTACCACATATAAATGAACAAGATATATTCACAACAATGCCAGGATGCTTACATTTAGTATGAAATAAATAGTATAATTTTTAAACCTTCACAAATAGACAATAGGAAATTATCAGGAATAGACAATGTAGGATATTACTAACAAATTCGGAAGGAGTTCATGCCAAGTTGATACATTGAACACATAAATATTTATGAAATCAGTCATTTATTTGGGGCTATAGGATTTAGCTTTCTATTGATTATGCCTAGTTATCTGTTATGTGTGTGACAATATGAAAATGTGCACAAGCTGTTTCTATTGATTGACTGTCCAATAAATAATTACTGTTCATTACTTATTGATTATATTATTTCATAATCATTTCACTTATCTCCTATTTGTGGTATCAGTGTCACTTTTAGAGCCTGAACCATTCACACATAAAAACTAAAAGTCAGTTTTACAGACAATATGCACTGTCACATAAACTCTGTCCTGTCTTGTCTATTGCATATGACAAAAGAATGTATTATTCTGGTTACCAGAATTAACTCTTCTGAGTATATTGAGCAAATCTCACTAAATAGGCAGTTGAGGCTATTTTAATTGGTCATGTGAGGTTTCAAATGGTCTCATGTCAGAAATACTTCAAAAATAAGGCACCTGGAGACAGAACACGCAGGATCTGGATTTCCAGGTGGAAAGGAGTCTAAGGAAGCATTTTAGAAAGCTATTCATATTTTTTTAATTCCTATTGGTGCTCCTAGTTGCTACTAGTGAAAATTACTGCTGGCACTTGTTTTAGCCAATAAGAAAACAAGACAATGAAAAATAGAGAAAAATAAAATAATAGATGTTTACTCAATTATTATTTCCTCAAGGAAAGAAGCTTCATCTTTCTCTCATGTTATCACAGCTATTAAAGTAGAAGGAATTATTGACAATATTCAATATGTCAGTTTCCCCTAATGTGTTTCTCAGAATGAAGAAGTTTAAAAAATATATCAATTTAGGTGTGGATAATGGCTTTCATGTGAAGCATGAAATAATTCTGTGTGTTCTTTCTACAGGGATTGCCGGAAATCACAGGAAGAGAAATAATCATCCCAACGAGGGTTTCAGATGTATTAGTCTTTGTTTTCTTTCAGAGTCTAGCAAACATGAAAATAACTGAGAAATTTAAAAATGTCCCATGGGTGAAGTCAAAAGTAAAGATTTACTTTACCTGGATTTCTGTGAACACTGAGAGCAATTGATTCTCTTCTGCTCTTAAAATGACAAAGAGATTAAAAAGTGTGTGCCACAGTACAAAGGCTTAATTGGTTTTATTTTTATTAGTATTTCAACAGTTTTAAGTGGTATTATAAGTAGTATAAATCTGAATAATTATACACATTTATAGTATAAATATAAATAATTATAAACTAAATAATGTCTATTTTTAAGTATTAATAGATGAATGAAAGTGTGTAACATTTGACATAATATCTTCAAGTTTGCTTGCTTTCAAATAATACATAAAAGTTACGATAAAAGTTACAGATAAAATTAAAAAGCAGCAAACTAAAAAGTTTTATTGCACACTTGTTTGTTTCCTTTTGTGACTATAAAGATTTTTCTTTATACTAACTGACCAAACAAGAAGTCCTAATTAAATTAAATCAAATTTGACCTCAATGTCACAAAAACACTCCTATTACCGTATTGTTTTATATTGAGTCTCCTTGAGAACTAAGATGTCTCTTACCACCTGAGTTCACCATAAAAAATAACTTGTTCATTCTCTATGAAGTGTATTTTGCCAATATTATTAATATATAAACATATTAATAGATAGATGGATAGATATAATCAATTTGCCAAAATTATCTCTTTAACTTGCTTGTGTCCTTGGAGCTTCTTAGATCTGTAGTTTGCTGTCTGTCATTAATTTTGAAAAAAAATTTACCTAATATTATTTAAAATATTGCTTCTTTTTTAATCTTTCTTCTTTTCTTTTAGTATTTCAGTTATGGGTCTATAAAACCTTTTAAAGTTGTCTCATAGTTTATGGACATCCATTCATTCTGCTTTATTCTTTTCTCTCTTGTCAGATACAAGAAAAAGTTCCTCTTCAAAGGTTTAGCTTGTTTAGTTTCCTTGTTATTTGTTCTCTACTTTCAAGGCAAAACGTTCTTGCTCTTTGTGCCTCCCTGTTTTGGTTTCAGTAAAAGACCCTTCTGTCGGTCCATATCTATGGAGTCCACATCTGCAACCCACTCTATAAATTACCCTTCCTATCACAATAGCCCTTCCCTCATGAAACTGTCCTTCACACCAATGTAACCACATCCCTGCACTTTTCAAGTTAGCCAACCGAGTTTAGCTTAAATTGTGCAATCTAACTCCAGCCAATGGACGCAGGACACAGTAGAAGGGACAAGCTGCATTAGAAATAAAAGCCCCTTCTCTCCTTTGTTTGGTGTGCTCTTGGGGTTACCAGATCTGGGAGAAGCACACTTCTGCAGAAGTAAATTTGTCCTGCTGAGAAATTCTTCATTTAAGTGCTTGTTTCCTTTGCGACTCTAAGCTTTATTTCCAACAACTTTGGGGGCCTGCCTGGGAGCCCATTCTCCTCTGGGGTGGGATCTCTGATCATCTCTCATGAGGAGACACATCCCACTGCCTCACTGCGGTGGCCACAGGCGTAAGAGATCAAGACCCACCCGCATGACAAATAAACCCAGACTCTCAGCAACACAGGAAGAGAAGGCCTACAAATGTAACATAGTGACCTGTTAACGCTGCGCACAGATGAAGGTAAGAAAAGCCACAGGGGCGGTGAAATATTTCTTGGTGACGACCAAGGTAAGAAAAGCCACAGGGGTTGTACAGTATTCCTTGGTCAGGATGTTTCAAGACAAGGAAAGCCGTGGGGGCAATAAAGTATTCCTTACTTGGGACATCAAGATACCTCTAGTTGTGCA
>NW_012117766.1:1843580-1845411 GCF_000951035.1 Colobus angolensis palliatus
TATGAGTGAGAACATGTGCTGTCGTGTTTTAGGTCACTCATTAAGTCATCATTTACATTAGGTATTTCCTAATGTATCCCCCCCCCAAACCCCCACCCCATGACAGGTCCCCATGTGTGATATTCCCTACCCTATGTCCAAGTGTTCTCATTGTTCAATTCCTACCTATGAGTGAGAACATGTGCTGTCGTGTTTTAGGTTCTTGCGATAGTTGGCTCAGAATGATGGTTTCCAGTTTCATCCATATTGCTACAAAGGACATGAACTCATCCGTTTTTATGGCTGCTTAGTGTTCCATGGTGTATATGTGCCACATTTTCTAAATGCAGTCAATCATTGATGAACATTTGGGTTGGTTCCAAGTCTTTACTATTGTGAATAGTGCTGCAATAAACATACGTGTGCATGTGTCTTTATAGTTGCATGATTTATAATTGTTTGGGTATATATACCCAGTAATGGGATTGCTGGGTCAAAAGGTATTTCTAGTTATAGATCCTTGAGGAACCGCCACACTGTCTTCCACAATGGTCGAACTAGTTTATACTCCCACCAACAGCGTAAAAGCATTCCTATTTCTCCACATCCTCTCCAGCATCTGTTGTTTCCTGACTTTGTAATGATCACCATTCCAACTGGTGTGAGATGATATCTCATTGTGGTTTTGATTTGCATTTCTCTGATGATCAGTGATGATGAGCATTTTTTCATGTATCCGTTGGCTGCATAAACGTCTTCTTTTGGAAAGTGTCTGTTCATATCATTTCCCACTTTTTGATGGGGTTACTTGATTTTTTCTTGTAAATTTGTTTAAGTTCTTTGTAGATTCTGGTTATTAGTCCTTTGTCGGATGGGTAGATTGCAAAAACTTTCTCCCATTCTGTAGGTTGCCTGTTCACTCTGATGGTAGTTTCTCTTGCGGTGCAGAAGCTCTTTAATTAAATTAGATCCCATTTGTCTATTTTGGCTTTTGTTGCCATTGCCTTTGGTGTTTTAGTCATGAAGTCCTTGCCCATGTCTATGTCCTGAATGGTATTACCCAGGTTTTCTTCTAGGATTTTTATGGTTTTAGGTCTAACATTTAAGGCTTTAATCTATCTTGAATGAATTTTTGTATAAAGTGTAAGGAAGGGAACCAGTTTTCTACACATGGCTAGCCAGTTTTCCCAGCACCATTTATTAAATAGGGAATTCTTTCATCATTGCTTGCTTTTGTCAGATTTGTCAAAGATTGGATGCTTGTAGATGTGTGGTGTTATTTCTGAGGCCTCTGTTCTGTTCCATTGGCCTATATCTCTGTTTTGCTACCAGTACCATTTTGTTTCGGTTACTGTAGCTTTGTAGTATAGTTTGAAGTCAGGTAGCATGATGTCTACAGCTTTGTTCTTTTGGCTTAGGATTGTCTTGGCAATGCAGGGTCTTTTTTGGTTCCATATGAACTTTAAAGTAGTTTTTTCCAATTCTGTGAAGAAAGTCATTGGTAGCCTGATGGGGAAGGTATTGAATCTATAAATTACCTTGGGCAGCAATGCCATTTTCACAATATTGATTCTTCCTATCCATGAGCATGGAATGTTCTTCCATTTGTTTGTGTCCTCTTTTATTTCGTTGAGCAGTGGTTTGTAGTTCTCCTTGAAGAGGTCCTTCACATTCCCTGTAAATTGAATTTCTAGGTATTTTATTCTCTTTGTAGCAATTGTGAATGGGAGTTCACTCATGATTTGGCTCTCAGTTGCTCTGTTATTGGCGTATAAGAATGCTTGTGATTTTTTGCACATTGATTTTGTATCCTGAGACTTTGCTGAAGTTGCTTATCAGCTTAAGGAGATTT
>NW_012117766.1:1845461-1865389 GCF_000951035.1 Colobus angolensis palliatus
AGATTTGGGGCTGAGACGATGGGATTTTCTAAATATACAATCATGTCATCTGAAAACAGGGACAATTTGACTTCCTCTTTTCCTAATTGAATACCCTTTATTTCTTTCTCTTGCCTGATTGCCCTGGTCAGAACTTCCAACACTATGTTAAATAGGAGTGGTGATAGAGGGCATCCCTGTCTTGTGCCAGTTTTCAAAGAGAATGCTTCCAGTTTTTGCCCATTCAGTATGATACTGGCTGTATTATACTGCTATATGTTTGTCATAAATAGCTCTGATTATTTGAGAGACATTCCATCAATACCTAGTTTATTGAGAGTTTTCAGCAGGAAGGGCTATTGAATTTTGTCAAAGGCCTTTTCTACATCTATTGAGATAATCATATGGTTTTTGTCTTTGGTTCTATTTATGTGATGGATTACGTTTATTGATTTGCATATGTTGAACCAGCCTTGCATCCCAGGCATGAAGCCAACTTGATGTTGGTGGATAAGCTTTTTGATGTGCTGCTGGATTCAGTTTGCCAGTACTTTATTTAGGATTTTTGCACTGATGTTCATCAGGGCTATTGATCTAAAATTTCTGTTTGTCTTGGTTGTGTCTCTGCCAGGCTTTGGTATCAGGATGATGTTGGCCTCATAACATGAACGAGGGAGGATTTCCTTTTTTTCTATTGATTGGAATAGTTTCAGAAGGAACGGTACCAGTTCCTCTTTGTACCCCGGTAGAATTCAGCTCTGAATCCATCTGGTCCTGGACTTTTTTTGGTTGGTAGGCTATTAATTATTGCCTCAATTTCAGAGCCTGTTATTGGTCTATTCAGCAATTCAGTTTTTTCCTGGTTTAGTCCTGGGAGGGTTTATGTGTCCAGTAACTTTGAAGCTTTAAAGTCAGACATTGACTTCCCCTCTATAGCCAGGAAAGTCCTATATGACACCTTCTTCCAATAGAAGGCACTTTTGTCTCCATTGAATAGTATAGACACCTTCATCAATGATCTTAGTTAGATATTACAGATTATTTTCTGTAGCTTCCATATCACTGCTTGTTGTTTCACCTCGCCCTTTAAAAAATGTTTATAGTTATACAGTAAGTGTATATATTTATAGAGTACAAGAGATATTTTGATACCGGCATACAATACATAATAATCACGTCAGGATAAGTGGGTTATTCATCACCACAAGCATTTATACTTTCTTGGTGTTACAAACATTCCAATTATACTCTTTCAGTTATTTTAAATTGTACAATATGTTTTGCCTGTAATTACCCTGTGGTGCTATCAAATACTAGATATCATTTATTCTAACTATATTTTTGTACCCATTAACCACCCCCACTAACTCCTACCAGGTCCACTACCCTTCCAGATACTGGTAACCATCATTCTACTCTCTGTCCTCATGACTGTAATATTAAATATTAAAACAATATGCAAACCCCATAAAGGATTGAGAACACATGAAGTTTGTCTTTTCCTGCCTGGCTTATTTCACTTAACATAATGACCTTTAATCCAATCCATAATATTGCAAATGACAGGATCTCATTCTCATTATGGCTAAATAGTACTCCATTGTGTATATACACCACAGATTTTTATTGATTGATTTGTTGATGAACACTTAAGTGGGTCACAAATCTGGACTATTATGATTTTATATTATGGATATATCAGTAGGGCTGGATATTATGAGTAGGGCTTCAAAAGGATTATTATAAATAGGGAGTGCTGATATCTGTTCAGTACATTGATTTCCCTTCCTTGGGGTATATACCTAGCAGTGGGATTGCTGGATCATATTGTAGTCCTATTTTCAGTTTTTTGAGAGAATGCCATACTGTTCTTCATAGTGACTGTACTAATTTACATTCTCATCAAGTGTATATGAGGGTTTTCTTTCCTTCACATCCTAACCAGAATTTGCTATTGCCTGTTTTTTGAATTAAAGCCATTTTTACTAGGGTAAAATGATGTCTCATTGTATTTTGATTTGCATTTCTCTGATGATCAATGATGTTGAGCCTATTTTCACACATCTGTTAGCCATTTGTATGTCTTCTTTCGATAAATGTCTATTCAGATCTTCTGCTTATTTTTTAATTGGATTACTGGAGTTTTTCCTATTGAGTTTTTTGAGCTGCTTATATATTCTGGTTATTAATCCCTTATAGATAGATATTTTGCAAATGTTTTCTCCCTTTCTGTGGGTTATCACTTCACTGGGTGGATTATTTTCTTTGCCATGCAGAGGCTTTCTAACTTGATATGACCCCTTTTGTTCAATTTCGCTTTGGTTGCCTGTGCTTGTGGGGTATAACTCAAGAAATCTTAAATGACTTCTTCATTTTCAATTTGGATGTCTTTTATTTCTCTCTCCTGTCTGACTTCTCTTCCTAGGATTTCCACTACTGTGTTAAACTACAGTGGTGACTATGTGCATCTTGGTATTGCTCCAGATCTTAGCAGAAAGCCTGTCAGGTTTTTTCTTTTTGGTGTAACACTAGCTGTGGGTTTGTCTTACATGGTTTTATTGTGGTGAAGTATGTTTCTTCTATAACCATTTTTAAGTTTTTATAATAAAGAGATGTTTAATTTTATAAAATACTTTTTCAGTATCAATTAAAATGGTTATATGGCTTTTGTCCTTCATTCTATTGCTATTATGTATCACTCTGACTGACTTGTGCACGGTAAACCCCATTTGCATTTCTGGAATAAACCTCACTTGCTCATGATGAACTTCTTTTTATAGCATTGTTGAATTTCATTTGCTAGTATTTTGTTGAAGATTTTTGCAATGTTCACTAGGGACATTGGCTTGTAGTTTTCTTTTTCTGATGTGTCTTTGTCTGGTTTTGTTATCAGTATAAAACTGGTCTCATAGAATAAGTTTGAAACTATTTCTTCTCCCCAGTTTTAAAAAATATTTGAGTTGACCTGGCATTATTTCTACTTCATATGTTTGATAAAGTTTGGCAGTGAAACAATCGGGTCCTGGGCTTTTCTTTTCTGGGGGATTTATTTATTTACTTATTTGTTTTTACAACTTCTATCTCATTACTTACTGGTCTGTTCAGGTCTTGAATTTTTCATGTTTCAATCCTGGTAGATTGTATGTGGCTAGGGATGTATCTATTTCTTCTAAGTTTTCCAATTCATTGGCATATAGGTGCTCAAAGTAGTCTTTAGTGATCCCTTGAATTTTGCAATATCAGCTGTAATTTCCTGTTTTTCATCCTGATTTTATTTATTTATCTTTCTTTGTTAATCTGGCTCAAGTATTGTCAGTTTTATCTTTTCAAAGAAAATGACCTTTTCATTTCATTGATCTTCGTATTGTTTTTGCTTCAATTTTACTATTTCTGCTCTGATTTTTAATATTTTTAGTATTTATTTTATTTTATTAATTTTGGGCTTGGCTTTCTCTTTCTTTTCTAGTTCCGTAAGATGTATCCCTAGGTTGTTTATTTGAAATTTATCTAATTTTTTGAGGTGGGTGTTTATTGCTATAAACTTTCCTATTAGTACCACTTTCTCTGTATCCCATAGGCTTTGGTATGCTCTCTTTCCATTTTCATTTGTTTCAAGAAGTTTTAATTTTTTTTTATTTCACTATTAACCCATTGGTTATTCAGGAGCATATTGTTTAATTTCCATGTGTTTGTATAGTTTCAAAAATGTCTCTTCTTGTTTATTTCTAGTTTTTTATCCCATTGTAGTCAGAGAAGATACTTTTTTTGAATTTTTTAAGGTTTTTTTGTGTGTGGCTAAACATATAGTCTGTCCTTAAAAATGAATAATGTGCTGAGAATAATAATGTGTATTCTACAATTGTTTGGGAAAATATTATTTAAATGTCTTTTAGGTCTATTTGGTTCATAGTGTAGATTAAATCTGGTGTCTTTGTTCTTGATCTTTTGCCTGGATGATGTATCCAACGTGAAAGTGGGGTTATTAAGTCTTTAGTTGTTATTATATTGGGTCTATCTCTCTCTTTAGGTCTAATAATATTTACGTTATATAGCTGAGTACTCCAGCATTGGGTGCATATATGTGTATGTGTGTGTATATATATACACACACACGCACACACACACACATATATACACACACACACACATAAATATATACACAATTGCCACATTTTCTTGCGTATTTGGCCACTTTATCATTATGTAATGACCTCTCTTGTCTCTTTTTATAGTTTCTTTCTTGAAGCCTTTTTTACCTAATATAAATATAGCTACTCCTGGTCTTTTCTGGCTTCCATTTGCATAGAGTATCTTTTTTCATGTCTTTATTTTTAGTTTATATGAGTTTTTACAGGTGAAATGTCACCTTGCATTTTTATGTTATAGAGATTCAATGGTATGTTAACTCTTGAAACAACCTCTGTTAGCATCAAACTTTTCTTCTGTATCTTTCTTATATCTCTCAGTCTTCACAGATTTAAAGTGAGTTAGGCCCTTGTCCTGAAGTAGGCTTTGGCTCAAAGAAGTGCTGTGTCTGGTTTGATCTTCTATCCAGACCATTCACTTTCTCTATATCCACAACAAGATTGTTTTGCTTTCTTATAATTTACGTGTCCACTAGAGTCATTTTAACTTCCTTTGAAAACCTTTCTATTGCATGCACAGCTTGGGTAACTATTTGGCACAAGGGGCCTAGCTTTTGGCCTATCTTATGTGTCTACATGTGTTGCTCTCTAAGCCCAATGATTTTTTTCAAGCTTCTGATTAAAGTGAGAGATGTGAAATTCTTTCTTTTACTTGAAAACTTAGAGGCCATTAGATATTAATTTGGCTAATTTCAATATTGTTGTGTCTCAGGGAATAGGGAGGGCCAAGAAGAGGGAGAAATGGGAAATGACTGGTCAGTCCAACAGTCAAAGCACATATAGTCTCTATCAATTAAGTTTGTCATCTTTTATGGTAGAGTTTGTGATGCCCAAAATAATTGCAATAGTAACATCAAAGATCAATAATCACAGATCACCATAATAAATATAAAAACTTTTTTAAAGTTTGAAATATTTAAAAAGTAACGAAAATGTGACACAGAAACACAAAGTGAGCATATATTGATGGTAAAATAATTCCAGTAAAATTGAATGACACTGAGTTGTCACAAACCTTCAATTTGTTAAAAAAAAATTCAGTATCTGTGAAGTGCAATAAAATGAGGTGTGCTTGTTGTGTCACTTTAGTAAACAGTATTGGAAAAACTGAGTAGCCACAATAAAAATTAAAATAGGACTCTTATCTTACACTATACACATAAATCAACTCAAATTGACTATAGACTTAAATATAAGTCATGATATTATCAATGTTCTAGAAGAAAATCTTCTTAACATTGGTCTTGGCAATAGTTTGTTTGTATATGACACCAGAAGCCTATGTAACAAAATAAAAAATAAGCAAATGGAGCTACATCTAACTAAAAAGTTTTTGCACAATAAAGTAAACAACAAAATAAAAAGACAACCTATCAAAGGTCAGAAAATATTTTCAAACCATCTATCTGATGAAGGGCTAATATGCAAAAGCCATAAATAACTCATACAACTCAACAGCAAAAATGAAAACAAATAAACCCATTAAAAATTGCCAAATGACCTGAAAAGACACTTCTCAAAAGAAGACATGCAAAAGGCTAGTAGATATCTGAAGAAATCTTCAACATCACTATTCAGCAAGGAAATGCACATCAAATCCACATTGAGATGCCTCCTCAAACCTGTTAGGATGATTATTATCAAAAAAGTGAAATAAAAAGTTGGTGAAAATTTAGAAAAAAGAAAACCCATGTACACTATTGGTAATATTGTTATTTGGTAGATCCATCACAGAAAACAATATAAGGGTTCCTCAAAAAACTAAAAGTATTTCTATCATAAGACACAGCAATCTCATGATGTAGTATACACCCAAAAGAAATGAAATCAGTATTTTGACAACATGTCTGCACTCATATGTTCATTGCAATATTACTCACAATAGCCGTAATATACAAAATTCTAAGAACTGGCCGATTAGTGAATACATAAAGAATATGGGGTACGTGTACACAATGGAATACTACTCAGCCTTAAAAAAAGAAAATCTGCCATTTGTGACATTAGTTTAAGTGAAATATGCCCAACATAGAAAAATATTGTGTGATCTCACCTAAATGTGCAATATAAAAAATTTGGATTCATAGAAACAGACAGTAAATGGTGGTCATAGAGGGTAGGGAGTGAGGCATTTGGTTCACAGGATAAAAACTTTTATTTATAAGTGACTAAGTTTTGGAGACCTAATGTACAACATCATCACTGTAGTTCATAATAATGTATTGTACATTTGAAAGTTGCTAGGGAGTAGATGTTAAATATTCTTTCCCTCTCTCCCTTGCACCCCAAAAAAAGAGAAATAAGAGATAATTTACTTAGCTTGATTGGGAGTCCTTTTACAATGTACACATATATCAAAATATTGCACTGTATATCTGAAATATATGCAATATTTGTTTATCACTCATAGATAAATAAAACTGGAAAAGATTATATAATGTGGATAATTATAGTAGCTTGTATTTGTATTATATTTTTGAATTTGAAAGAGAAGTAAAAAGGGACTTGTTTTGAAATTAAGATAGCTTTTAATTCTTTGATGCTTATATTACTTTCTCAGACACAATATACACATTAACTTATTTTGCTTTCACCAAAACAAGTATACAGTATATGCAGCTTTTGTATATACCATGGTAGTAGTGAGTGTACTTAAATTTTAAAATATATTTTTATAAAAGTTCATTGTGAATTTAGATTAAAAACAACAGGGAAAGAATACAAAGTATATACAAAAGCGTTGGTTTTCTTCTAGGAAATAAGAAATTAGAATAAGTAATGTCAGGGATTATAATTAATGCAGTGACAGATAAAAGGATATTAGTTGATGAAAGAATGTTTTACAAGTTTTCACACCCATATTTAATGATGTTTGCAAATTGGCCTTGAAGAAAAGCATTCAACTGGGGAAACAAGTAGCTTTTGCTGTTAATAAAGCTAATGCTAGAACAGTATCCATTAGGTATTTACATAGTGAATGTTTGTCTACTATTTCCCTTAATGAAAATAAAGTTTCAATTAGAAAGTCAGTAAGGATTTGTTTCAGAAAATCTAATTGGCTATATTTTTAAGTAAGTATTTAAACTGTGTGAAATAAAAGAAAGCTAGAAGAATGAGAAACATTAAAAGGAGGGAGAAATTAGGAAGCCAGAACTTGGAATAGGTAATGGACAAGATAATTTTTACAAAGACGTATTGTGAAAGGACTGCCTTGCTCTCTTCAAAGGCAGCTCAAAAATGGCACTTTATTATCGCCATTATTATTTCTGCAATCACTGTAACCACAGGCATGCACAGCTTTACAGAGGCAAGAGTAACAAGGAAGATAATTAGCCACTCTTCTTTAGGACAATATTAGGAATTGGAAAGCAATATGTTTTCTCTTGTGTGAATAATAAGTGTTCGTAGATGATATTAGATTTATTTTAAAGCATCACAGATAATTCCAATAACAAATGCACTTCATTGCATCTTTTACACTACTTTCTCAATTAAGCAACTTAGAGAGCTATCTACTGTATATTTACTGCAGGATTAGGCAAGACCTCCAATTAACCTAGTGAAGCCACTGGATGGATGTTAGCATTACCTTGGACAGCCAAATGGATACTTTTCTTATCCAGAAGGCTACAGTTATTTATAGTAAACCCCAAATACTTGTCATGACCGGACAACAACAGACCAAAATGAAAATACCTAGTATTCCAGCATATATATAGACTACAAAACAATGTTTTATAAAATAGCCAGCACGATATGTCAGCTAAGGTATGGGGAAAGTCCTTTACAGAAGATACCCCTAAATTATCTCTTATTTTCACATAAAAATATCCTAAAAACAAATATGAGAGTTGTTTTAGAGGTTATTTATTTGTTTGTAGTGAAGTATACCTCAAAAACATGTTCACTGAAACAAAGTTTAAATAACAATAATAATAATAAAACAGTTATCAGCAATGTATTACAATCAACTAAAAAAACACAACAATGTCTCTTAGGCTCTAAGTTTAACTCTATAGAATAACTAAAATTTTTAACTTTAGGTTTGTAGGTCATTTATTAAATGTTCATTTTTGTAAAGAAGAAAAACTACTTACATTAGTCACAGAGGCGGTTAATTAAGAGGTAGACATGATGTTGTAGCTCTAATTTAGGACCTGCATGGGACAGGTGGGGACACTGAATGACAGAGAGAAAATGAAAGTAGAAATGAGATTGAATCCATGTTGTGCCTATTATAGGTACTTTAATGGAATCTAAATAATTATGTTATTTACTTTCATAAGCCAATAAACACCTTTATTACTAATTTTACAATGTTTACTAACATTCAAGATTATTTTGGAATTTTGTGGAAATATTTTACTATTGGTTAGAGGATAAAAATTACTATGAATGCAATTTAGATTTTTCTATTTATGACTTTAAACAAATTAAAGACCCAAAATTAACTCTGAATTTTCTCTATGTATATAAAGTTTAATAAACATATTTCTGTAACAATATATAATTTAACACATAAAGTATAATTATGTTCTTATTTCATATGGCAGATTTTTTCTATAAAAATTAATTTCACTCTTTCAAAATTACCAATAAAGAGAAGCAGTAAATCTTTACCCTGATTACATAAGCAAACAGTTAAGATTAAATTTATAATTTTTAACTAAAAGTTGAAAAAATGGGAAATCAGTTTGGATTTTTTCTCCAAAATAAAAGTACTATATTGTAACCAAGTCAAAACTTTTACAGTTCAGTGTATGCCAGCCAATAAGTCAAGGGACTAGTTGATAGAGCAAAGAAGTTGACTTTATTTAGGAAGCCAGTAAAATGAGAAGATGGTGGACTTGCATTCTAAAGAAGCATCTTAAGTTAATATGAATTTTAAATACCTTTTATGTTAGGGAAAGAGAAAAGAGGGAGGAGGTTGAGGTCAAAATACGACTGATGACCACAAACATCTATGCAGCAGTGAGAGTCTGAAGATATTGCGAAACTTCTTTGTTCTTGATCCGGTCACAGTGCTCCTATAAGACGTTAGTATAACATTTTTATTTGTGTGTACGCCCTCCTTATATCCTCAAGGTTTAGTTTGGGGAAAGGACTATTATCATTCTTGCCTTAAACTAAAAACTAAATTACTCCCATTGTTAGTTTTTCCTACAAGCAGAGATAAGTAAAAGGAGTTATCCTAAAAGTTATAACTACAGGGAGAGGAAGAGTTAGAACAAAATGCAGATAGTCATGCTGGGCCCCCTTTTCACTGGTACATATATGGCTTTCTATGACAGAGTAGGAGTTCCAAAAGTTGACTTGTTATTCAAATTTGTGTATTTCTTAGATTCTATGATACGTACTATTAGTTACATAAATTAAGACTTAACAACTTCAAAGTCAAGCTATGATTTTAATAGAATTCCCTGATGGAGCAAATTGCAACACAATCATATGCAACAGATCCAATATCTAAATATGGGAACCTATTATATAAAATATTTCTATCCTTGTGCACTAAGTTGAATACAATTTTGGTTTGAAATAAAGACATAACGACTTCTAAGATGATATTTTTTAATATGACTTGTACACATATTTATGATATTTTATTTATAATACTTATTGCTTCTGATTTGTACATTATTGCATGCTCCATTTCACATTCACTTGAGGAATAAAGAGAGTATCAGTAAGAAAGGAACAGAAAGTATTTCCTACGCATATAAAGGTAGGTTATTGTAAATGTACACAGAACACCAGGCATCCAATTTGAAGCAGTACAGTTGGAATTCCCCCCAAACTGGAAAGTGTTTAGACCGTGATCTTCTCTCCATGTCTGGGACTGCATGGTCTTTGTTTTCTATTCCTCTGTGTACACATACATCAATCCCTCCGAAGTATAACATTTTTTCTGCTCAGTGTTTGGTTTCAGCTTACTCAAATTTAACTTGCTCAGTGTTGGCATATAATGGTGCCAACGTCAGCTGATTCTACTTACTTTGCTTCCGACAATGTCCAATTTAAGAGTCGAGTCTCTCATTTCTCTATTTCTTATTTCAAATTACTGAATGACAGAGTTTGAATGTTTATCCTCCATATCTCATGTTGCAATGTGATCCTTAGTGTTGGAAGTGAGGCCTGGTTGGAGGTGTTTTTGGGTCATGAGGGTGGATCCCTTAGGGATTGGTGTTGCTTGAAAATTGTGAATGAGTTCTCATAAGATCCAGTTGTTTTAAAATTATGTGACTTCTCTTCACTGTTACTCTTGCTCCCACTCTTACCATGTAAGACATCTGTTCCCTCTTTATCTTCAATCATTATTGTAAGCTTCCTGAGGTCCTCAACAGAAGCTGATAGCAATGCTATGCTTTCTATACAGCCTGCAGAACTATGAGTCAATTACACAACTTTTCTTATAAATTGCACCGCCTCAAGTATTTCTTTATAGCAATTCAAGAATGACCTAACACACCAAGAAAGAATGGAATAGGCTCAAACTTGGACAATTGCCAACCCTTTTTGATGGTTCTTTATTTTTGGCGAAAATTTATTTTAGCTCCTCTTTACGTAAGGTGATAAAAGTCTATTTATATGTTTACAAGAATTGAAAACTGCAGAAGGGAGATATATCTCATATTCTTAAAGAGAGTGATAGATCAAACAGATTTGTCTATTTTCAAGTGAGAGAATGAGAATGAGAACAATTTATTTGGATTTATATCAAAATAACAACATATGGAGTTACATTATTAGATATTTTTTGAATAATTTATTCTCAATTTTTTATAATCAAATTTTCTAAAATATTCACAAATTGTTTCTTAACATCTCAAACTTGCAAAATAGGTGCTTTTTGTAATTATAATATATACTTTGTAATTTTTTCACATTTGAAAAACCCAGACATAGTTGACAACTATTTTGTTTAGTAATGAACAAAATAGAACTGCTTGCCAGTTAATAAAATGCATAAGCTATTCATCACACAAATTACTACCATACAGGAGAAAAAACATTAAATTTCATGAGAAAAACTAATGACAGGAAGCCTACCCTGATAACTGATTTTTGCTTCTTTATTAGAGTAAGCTACTATGATATTAGAAACAGAATGACATTGTTATTAGTAACATATATAGACTCAGAGAAAAGAAAAGACTTATGAATATCAGAATGAGTTTTGTTATTGGTAACTATGTTTGCTGTTATTTGATACCTCTCTCCTGGGCAGATACAAAAGCACACACCAATCAAATGTCTATCTAGGGTCTCTATTCCAATGTCTGTAGTTCTGCTTTTGAGTGTATTTAGGCTATTCTATTATGAATACACAGATTGTTAGATATCCTGGCAACCTTACACTACTAAACCTATATTCTTTGAATGCCAATTTCAAAGAGACTCCTTAGAAAGGCTTCCTGGGTTAAATTTTTCCCCTGATACTTGCTAATGGAAGAAATCACTTTGAGGGTTGCCTCAGTTTATTCATTTTTTTAAAATGAGGACAATACTTGTACTTAACTCAATATTGTTGTGAAGATTGTATCTGACATTAAGTACTCTGTTTGTGTGAGCAATAAAGATGATGTTACGACAAAAATGAAAGGAAGAAAGATTCCAATACTAAATAATGTGGAGGGTAGAAGAAATCAGAGATATGCCATGAACTTAAGGAGCTAAAATATCATCAGTAAAGAAAGAGATAATGAAATAATTTTGAAACCTACTAAATTAAATGTTGCTATTTCTATATTTGAGATTTACTGTGTGCAGTATTTATACAAGGGGTAAAAATAATAAAAATCAATATTTAAAGAAAAAACGTGTCCCATATGAAAAGTCACCCGCAAGAAACAAAATAACTTTCAGAATAGCGCTTAATCTCACATTAACCTATCTACATTTTCTTGAGAATAGTATTCTAAAATACTTTTGGAATTCAATAAAAGCACAGAATAATCATTTATTCATTCTTTTTATTTGAAATATACTATGTATAAGTTGTCATAAGTATCAATTTAATTCTTACAAAGAGTATGCACTGGAGATTAATGCAAAATAAGACTTCACCTGTCTTTGAGATTAGCTTCACTAAAGAAATAATTCTTAAGGTATGCACTAAAGGATGAATAGGATTTAGCTAGAAAACCAAGTGAAAATAGAAGTGTTTCACTAAAAGGACAGTATGTTCAAAGGCCAAGGGCACAAAAGTTAAAGGAACTTTTGAAAAACTGTGAAAAACCTATCATTAATAGCTGAAGAGAAAGAGTGATGGAACATAAACCTGGAAAAATTTTAAAAAATGCCTGAAGTATTCAAGGCCTATTAGACCATGACGATGATTGCTGATTTTATTCTATGAATAATGGGAAGTACTATATTTAAAAGCAGGAAGTGAAATAAAGTTTGAAATGATTAATGCATACTAATGTTTACCAATATATCATTATGATCACTATATTACTATTTAAAATCAAGGAAATTCATGTACTTGTTTATGGAAGGAATGCATAATAAATAGCAAAGTAGACTTTGTCTAAGAAGAAGAATGAGAGTAAATATTTGTAGTACTCATCTAAGCAATGTCCCAGGAAAAAGATTCCAGGCCACCTAATACTAGGACTTTCCAGACTTATATACAGGACCTTTGTTTGTGTTTGTGTGCTCGAAATTATAAAAGAGTGAGTATTTTTCTTCCCATTAGCCAAATGAAATTTTCTAATTGTATCTCTAAAATACTCTAGGATGTAATATTTTCAGTGTCTATTACATATTCTCATAGTATTTTGAAGATTTGTGGAAGCATTTTTGTTGCTTGTATGACAAAAATTCGATGTGTCACATGCATATCTATATATCTGTAGACCTATATATCTACATCTATCTATACATGTTCATGCTTACATGTAATATACATACAATCCCTTCCAACAAAGTTTTCAAGATGTACTTGAAGTGTACTATGCTTCCATGTTTGAGACACAACCAGTGATATTGTTCCTTTGGGGCAGTATTAGCTTGAAGTCATTGGATATTTAAATTACTAAACTTTCCTTGATCTTATTCTATACTAAACAAATCATTTTGATTGTGATTTTGTTGCCCATGTACCTTAATTATCAGTAGCAAAACCAATTTACTAACTACACATACGAGTGTTCAGGGCTGTATTGGAGTTATCAGTAGCTTTCCTAGATTCTATACCTGGTAAGCTGCAAATGAGGGTCTCTAATATTGATCTCAGTATAACTCTGGAGTCCATGCACTTAGAATCATACAGAACTAAGGCAAATGCCAGTTTACTATAGTGTTACTCATTCTACAGCCTCAATAAGTTACTTAAACTCATCACTAAAACAAGTAAAACATTATTAACCTCGTAGAGTTGTGAAAAGGATTAAGCTGGATATATTTAGTGTTCTGCCTTGTACATAGTATGCATTTAATAAACTGCAATTTTGAGTGTTTTTGCTTTAGTTAGCTGTGTATTTTCTATTTTTCCTTGGGCCCTGATAAGGATAAATGACTGGGCTTATACAACAAGCACTGTAGCATGAGGCTTGTCATCTTATCTGCTTTCTCTCAATGAGCTTTTCATAACCTTTGTTCATCTAATTTTTCAGGGAACACTTTCTCCCATGACTTATGTTCACAGATATGTTCAGGAGGAAGAAGACAAGTGTATGTAGTCAAAGGCCCTATATATTTAAGAAAAGCTAAATATCTAATGAATATTTACTATGTGCAATAAGGTATAATGTAGAATATGACATATATATAATTACGGTGAACAAACAGTTCAGATTAGCCTTAATAACAATACTTTTTGAAGTTCAAGAGTAATAATTCACTAAAATTATAATTGAAAGTGATTGGATTTCAAGGATTCCATTGATAAAACTTCACAAGTTAATTTAAAAAGTGTGAATGTTTATATATTGTTGATATTTCTTTTGGGAAAGGTTAGGAAAATACTGTCCACACAGCTACATATACTGTCAAAAAATATCAAATCAATTTAAACCAGTGTTCTTCAGCTATGTTAGGAAGCAGTCATATTAGATACCCTATGAGCTTTTTCACAATATATGATGCTATCTACTGGTTTTCCAGCTTTAATCCACAAACCTCTTAAATGCAGGACAGTCTCCAGAAGTTCAGAGTGAGAAAAAGGACAGAAAGGGTGTGCAATTTGGGTAACATTCCCTAACACATTCAGAGAGGCATTTTTTTCCAGCCATTTCCAGGCAACCTTATGATCTCATCAATTTAATTGTCAAAGCATAAGTATCCAATCACTTATTTTCTATACAACATATAGAAAATGTATACAATCTCAAAAGTCAGTAAATCTGAAACAAAATTTTGTCTCTCTTTTGTTCACCTATGTTTGGTAGTAGGTTAGGAATAAATTTCTGACTTTCCAATAATGACCTTATGGCCATTTCTATTCTAGTTATCATGCTTTACACAGAAGGCTTCAGAAACCTTCTCCAAGACATACAATTAATTTGTGAAAAATTCATGTCTGCTGACTTAATTAGTGTTATTTTCCAATACTTTGCATTTGAATGAAACCATACATTTTGATCTTATCCAAATGTTATATATATATATAAGAGGAAAATCAGAATAACTCTCAGACTTCTTCCATCACAGGAAATATTGATAATTTTGAATTGTTTAAAAAGGTAAATTTAGTGACAAATATGCTTATTTGGGTATGTTAAATATTGTTTTCTTCTAAAATAAGTAACTCATTTTATTTGTATATAATGTTTATTTTTATGCTTTACAAGTTCTAATTTTTTTGTTCCTCCAATATGATCCTGGTTAATGATATTCTTAATTAATTAAGGTGCCTTTTAGGCAGGCATACAAAGTTCATCTTGTCAATTCTTTAGATAGAGCAATCTGGAAGTCAAATAGAAGGATTTTTTAGTCTGGCTTCTGACAGTTTTTCTTCTTTCTACATTTGACTATGCTATTTTAAATGAACATTTTTAGTAATATATTTACATGATTGCTCATAAAAATGTAATTATGTTCTTTGTCTTCTAACTCTACAATTTCCTGTCCCATTAGAGTAAGTCATGGGATTCATGCTTTCTTCTCTAAAACCACCGTATTGCCATAAGCCAAATATGATAAGTAGGAAATTTCTCTGACAAATGCATGGTGAAATTTCTGCCCACCAAACGGTTTTCAAATCACAGAATAAAAAGGAGCCTTGGGAGATGAATCTACAGATTTTGAAAGAAGCTCTTTTAAAATTGCCAGAATAATCTCCTTCATGGCCCAAAGCAACATGTAAATTAAGAAGCAATACACTATGAGTGTAATGGAGCATGTCCTTATAAATTCACGGTTCCATTCATCTCATGTAAACAGCTCACACATCGTACCTCCCAGGAATAATTACACAACACTAAAGAGTTTGAAATTATAAATATTAAGACAGAAAATTTTCTGTGCACTTCTTTGAGGCATAAGTTTGAAAATATTAAGAAGGACTATAATGTTTAATTGCTATAGTAGTTTCTAATTGCATACTTGATAGGGTGAATGTCAAATGAATCAAAAAAGCTTTGGGCAAAATCAGCAGGAGAGATGCGCCTGTTGTCAGTTCAAAATAAACGTTTGCCAGCCTGTTGGCATGGCAGCAGTGTGTCTCATGACAAGAAGGGACTTTTAGCATTCAGGAAAGAACATGAGGCTTTTAGTGTTCAAAGTGCTAGAAACTGGATTAATTAAGTAAGTAAAAATTGGCCTCTTCAGGAAAATGAACTATTAGCAGGAGACTGACTGAACAAAAGGTGTCTTGTACAAGAACAAAAGTATCTTCAGAAATGCTACCAAATGCAAGCTTTATAAAGCCATCCAGAGTAGGTTACTGAGGTTGTATGTGCATTTAGTATAATTTGGGAAAGGATAAGCACAAAAAACTTTGCAGAAAATACTGTGTAGAGGCCCAGAGATACTTTGAACCTGAGAAATAGAATTATGTCTTAAAAGATTAGTTTAAAAAATTTTAGAAATATCTATGACATAAATCCCAAGAGACTAATATTAAATATATTGGAAGTGTAAACAACATATTTGAAAAAATACTTGCTAATTTTATATCATAAGAAAATATTTTATGACAACAGCTAATTCAATAGACCAAAAGCTGATATTCTGATGTGATCACCAAGACTCTGAAATATTTGAGATTTCAAGGGCCAGAGATAAACGTCAGAAAATTAAACACGGCATATAGCCTTCATTTTAATGAAATAAATATAGGTTTGGAAAGTGGACTGCTAAGCCTAGTAGTGAGCATGAGAAAGGGAACACTCTAGAAGAGCATGTTAAATTACTGTTTCGGATAATCATAAAAAGGGAATAAAAAGAGATAAAATCATATTTGATGTTGTAGCTTCAAGTCATATCAAAACCTCAGTAGTAGGTATGAAACAGAGAGAAAGCAAAGAAAGGAATATAGCAACTAATCTGTCTGCTGTCCTGCATGACGCTAAAATATTAGAAAAGAGCAGCCAATCTCAAATTTAAAAAGTTGATGTAATTCCTCCCCACCTCCCACCCCTTGCAAAGATGGTGAACTGGAGACATTGTTAGCATGCCTTTGTCACTTGGAAAGAGAAAACAGTGTGTAGAAATTTACTTTGTGAACTGCTTTCCAAGAAGCAACTCAGAAACTTAACAGAATAACTTAAAGAAACCACCGACCCTTCAAAAGAAGCACCAGGCAGTAGCCTACATGGTGAACCAGACAGAACACTGTATCTCCAGAGGGTGAATGGCAGAGAGATGGCCTTCATGATGCACACTCTCACAGGGCAGCCAGGAAAACCTGGCCACAGGGAGACCTTAACCCTACCCAGTGCTAGAGGTGATTTAGTGAGCAGTGAGGAATATACGAGAAGGAAGGGCATCAGGGCGTGCTTTACATTCACTCCCAGACTAAAGCGGGGACAGAGGGAAGCCACTGCATACCTCACAGGGGACCTCACAGAACTCTGCCAGCTAACTCAGGTGATGGGCACAGGTTGACAGAAGCTGCCAACTGAGATTTGCAATCCAATATTGAATGGGAAGGAACCTCGATGAGCAGAATCAAGGGGCAAGTAAGAAGTGTGCTATAAACATGGGTGTAGGAGTTGGACACCTCTGCTTCAAGGGCAAGCATGGAGGGGTGTGGCCTGAAAGTCACGGTTTCTGTCTCCATTGGGAAAGCTTATGGCCTGAGGCAGTTTTGAGTTCTGAGCATAGGCTGCCTGGAACCCAGCTAGCTGCCACTAGCAGAACACTGGGTCTAAAACATGCCTTGTGGAGTATGTAGAAGCTGAGTGGGGCTTACTGCTGTCTGCTACCACCCCCACTGTCTGTGTGGATTCTTTTGTGCAGCAGGGGCAGCTGGGCTCCTCCCTGGAACATTACTCCAAAGGCTAGGGAACTGCTTTCTGATCTCCGTTGGGGCCGCAGCTTGTGCCTGCATGCAGGGAGCCAGAGCACAGACTTACCTGGCCCAAACCCTACCTGGCCTCTCCACCCACCCTGGTAGGATAACACAATAGGAACATTTAGGAGCTCCATGACCCTCCATTTTACCTGAGGCACCAGAGTACATCCCCTGGGTAACACAAGGAAAACACAAATTCTACTTCTTCCACCACTACCACCACAGCTGGTGCTTTTTGCAATCACCAGCTCCTAGATGGAGGTCAACTGGCATAGCCCATTACAAAATTTACAGGCAGAATAACTCAACACTAAAGAAAGAGAAAACTTTTGCCTGATCTCAGCTATTTCCTTTGCCTAGATTACCCTGGCTAATCAGGAGGTCTTGAGTCCATGTGCCAGGTACATTACTACTACATTTGGCATCTGAGAAAGCCAATATACTAAGGCTATTTATAACCAAGGAAACCTCAGAGTCTATGTCATTCTCCTCCCTCTCCTGTCAGAGCTGATGCTGGTACCTACTGCTAGGAGATTAGTGGGGAAGTCACATCACTGGATCTCTTACAGACATTCCCCAGCACCATCCTGGATTGTGGCAGTCCCAATCGGCAGCTAGACCCAGAAGAGCCCAGAAGAGCACAAGGATTCTCAGTAGTCTGTCCCTCAGGGACTGTTACTCCAAGGGAAAGGAGAAGTGCATCACATTAAGGGAGCACCCCATAGGACAAAGAAAACCAGACTGCAGGCCTGAGACTCTGAACTCTTGACTTGTGAGAAGTTTATTTCAGCACAGGTACAGGTGCAGTGCTGGGCTCAGTGGGGAGTCTGCAGCTCTACTCCAACAATCAGGCAGACACACTGCTAGTGAAGGATTTTGGAGAAGGGGATTGGAAGTCCCCTTCTCCCACTACTGAAGACACAGATAGGGCTTCTTCCATGGGAGCATGAGATGAGTGCAATAGACAACCTTCTATTGTAGAAGGTTATAGACAACCTTCCTGGAACACTTCAGGGTGACTGCATCACCTCAAGAGAATGCCCTACATGCTCAGGCTCAGATAAGAGGTAGAGTCAAACTTGCTCTCTACATGAAACATCAGCATTCCTACATATAAAAAGAGGTGTTAGTGTGATCTGAAATGGCTGGGACACTGGGTCAGGAGTGTGACTAGGAGGCTGATTGCTTTTCTATTGGCTTAGAAGGAGAGCTGGGGTAGCTCCCTTCCTTTCTTGTGAAAAGACTTCAGTGCATTTCAATGAGAGCTTACCCAGGCACCTCTATCAAGGCTGGGACCTCTTCCTAACATGGGGGTATTGGATTTACCCACCTGCTTTAGCTGCAGCCAGTTTTTACCCATGGGCACCTCCTACTCACCTGAAGCCTGAACTGCTCAACCCAGTGAATAAAATATTGGGGTAAAATTGAAAAGAAATAAAGTCTTCAAAAAATATGGAATTATGTAAAACAGTCAAACCCAAGTATTATAGTTGTTCTTGAGATAGAAAAAAAATATAGTTTGGAAAACCTATTTGAGAAAATCATTGAGGAAAAGTACCCTGGTCTTGTTAGATGTTTAGACATCCAAACTCACGAAGTTCAAACAACTCCTGTGAGACTCATAGCAAAAAAGACATCAATAATGTATATAGTCATCAAGGTATCTAAAGTCAGTGTGAAGGAAATAATTCTAACAGAAGTGAGACAAAAGCATTAGGTAACCTGTAAAGGAAAATTCATCAGCCCAACAACAGACTTCTCAGCAGAAACCTTATAAGGGTTTGGGATCCTAACTTTATTCTTCTTACACAGAATAATTATCAGCCAATAATTTTATATTCAGCAAAACTAAGTTCCCTAAATGAAGTAGAAATAAAGTCTTTCTCAAACAAGTAATGCTGAGAGAGTTTGTCAATACTAGACCAGCCATACAAGAAATGCTAAAGCGAGTTTTACATCTTGAAACAAAAGCATAAAATTCACAGGACTTATAAAAAAACATGATGAAGAAAACAAAGTCACTAGTTAACAGTCAATACTGTGACTGGAATAGCACCTCAGTCTCAATGTTAATGTTGAATGTAAATAATCTCAATACTTCACTTAAAATATATAGACTGGATTAAAAAACAATTACAAACCAAATATATGCAATACATGCTGTCTTCAGTAGACAAACCTAACACATAAGGATTCTTACAGACTCAAGAAAAAGAGATAAAAAAAGATATTCCACACAAATAGAAACCAAAATTGAGCAGGAGCAACTATTCTTGGATCAGATAAGATTGACATTAAAGCAACAACAGTAAAAAAAAAAAAAAAAAAAAAAAAAAAAAAAA
>NW_012117766.1:1865674-1919503 GCF_000951035.1 Colobus angolensis palliatus
CACACACACACACACCATGGAATACTTAGCCATAAAAAATAATGTCTTTTGCAGCCACTTGGATAGAACTAGAAGTCATTATTCTAAGTAAAGTAACTCAGACTGGTATAATGGAAATTGGAAACTCAGAAGGAGATAGGGTAGGAGAGGGGTAAGGGATGAGAAACTGCCTATTGGTCACAATGCACACTAATTTCAGCTGATGGGTACACTAAAATCCTAGACTTCACCACTATAAAATTCATTCATGTAACCAAAAACCACTTGTACTCTTAAAGTTATTGAAATAAAAAATAAAAAAAAGAAATACAATAAAATATTCCTTTGAATAAAGAACAAAAATAAAAAATAAATAAAAGTTGAGTTTAAGTTATTTGCTAATGATTTTCAAAGGTGTCAAACATGGTGATTTGGTGGTAGTCTTACAACTAAGTTATCTGTCCAGTTTGTAGGAGAACTTCTGTTGGAAACAAAACTTTCAGGACATGGATCTCAGCCCTGGGTGAAGTTTTCTGGCAATATGGTAGTATGAGGTCAGAATCATAGCTAAACTGGTTTCGGGGAAGATTAACATGTTCATGGAGTAAGCAAATATTCTAAGAAACCTTCGAGAAAAGAAAAAGGATTGTAAAATATTGAAATAACAGTATTAAAAATGATTTTGTACCTTGTTGAATTAACTTGGCTAATATTTTCTTCAGGAATTTTGCTCATGAGAAATATTGGTCTATGTTTTACCTTTCTTGAAATAACTTTATCTAATTTTGGTGTTAGGGTAATAATGGCTTAATATAATGTGTTGGGAAGTGTTCCCTCTATTTCTGTTTTCTAGAAGAGATTTTAATTAATGATTCACTATCTTTAACAGATCTAGATTTACTCAATTTATCTATTTGTCCTTTCATGAGTTGTAATAATTTGTGTCTTCGAAATGATTGCTTCATTACACATAAGATATAAAATTTATGATCGTAGAATTGCTCATAGTTTCCTTTATTGCCATTTTAATGGCCATGAGATTGACCTCTCTTTTATTTCTGGTAATTAGTTCATTTTCTTTTTCATTGGTTGCTCTAATGAGAGGTTAATTAATTTTACTGATTTTTCAAGGAGTTAGTTTATGGCTTAGCTAATTTTCTCCATTGTTTTCCTGTTTTCAGTTTCATTAATATTTGCTTTAATTTTTATTCTTTATTTACTTTATCTTGCTGTAGGCTTACATTTCTATTTTTTAAGTAGTTACCTAAGATGGAAGCTTACATTATTGACTACAGATAAATTTTAGATCTTTCATTTTTTCCTTTATGTGCATTACTAAAAATTTCACTCAAAGCACAATTTTACTATATTCTACACATTTTGATAAATTGTGTTTTAATTTTGTTCAAAGTATGTAAATTTCTTTTGAAACTTATTCTTTGACCCATGTGTTATTTGTAAGTGTGTTGTTTAATCACCAAATATTAGGGGAATTTCTAGCTATCTTTCTGTAACTTATATGGTTAAATGTATATATTTGATACACTTAAAAATATTAACACATTAAATATAACAGTAAATAAAAAGAAATATAGACTATGACCAGTGGAACTTATTAAAGGTCTAAAAAGCCAGTATAATATTAAAAAATCAACCAATGTAATAATATAACACATCGGGCATGGAGAAAAACTGGATCACTAATTGCTAGTGGGAAATCAGCATGCTACAATTTTGGAGGACATTTTAGCAGTTTCTTACAAAATTATAAATATGCACCAGCAATCACACTCACGAGTAATTGCAAAATTGATTTAAAAACTTTAGGACCAAACAAAAACCTGTATGACAATCTTTACAGCAGCTTTGTTTATAATCCCTAAAAATGAGAAGCAGCCAGTATGTCTTTCTTTATATTGGTATGTAATAGTTGCACATATTTTAGGAGTACATGTGATATTTTGATGCCTGTGTACAATGTATGATAATCAAAGCAGAGTAATTTGGTATCCATCACCTTAAACATTTATCTTTTCTTTGTGTAGAGATTACACAATGCTTCTCTTCTAGAAATTTTGAAATATACAATAAATTATTGTTAACTATAATTTTCTCACCGTACTATCAAATACTAGGACTTATTTCTTTTATCTAACTGTATTTTTATACCACTTAACTAACTTTTGTTTATCCCCTCCTTCCTGCTTCCATTCCCACCCTTTGGTAATCACCATTCTACTCTACCTCCATGAGATTCACTTTCTCAGGTCCCACGTAGGAGTGAGAATATGTGCTATTTGTTTTTCTGTGCCTAGTTTAATACACTTAACATAATGACCTCTATTTCCATCCATGTTGCTGCAAATGAAAGGATTTCATTATTTTTTGTGGCTCAGTAATATTCTGTTGTGTGTATGCCACATTTTCTTTACTCATTCGTCCACTGATGGACATTTAGATTGATACCATATTTTGGCTATTGTAAATAGCACTGCAATAAACATGGGAGTGGAGATACCTCTTCAATATGCTGATTTCCTTTCTTTTGGATATTTATACTGCAGTGAGATTACTGGATCATATGGTATTTGTAATTTTTGCTTTTTGAGGAACTTCCATAATGTTTTCCATAATGGCTGTATTAATTTACATTTCCACCAATACTTTTTACATAACTGTTGCCTATTGGTATGTCTTTCTTTGAGAAATATCTATTTAGGTTCTTTGCACATTTTATAATCTTATTTTTTCTTTTTCTTTTTTTTTTTGTTTGCTATTGAGATGTTTGAGTTTTTTATATGTCCTGGTTATTAATCCCTTGTAGGAACAAGAGTTTGCAAATATTTTCTCCCGTTGTGTAGGCTATTTCTTCACTTGACTCATTGTTTCTTTTACTGTGCAGAAACGTTTAGCTCAATGCAATCTCATTTGTCTATTTTTGCTTTTGTTGTCTGTGCTTTTGAGGTCTCATCAATTTTTTTTTTTTTTTTTTTTTTGCCCAAACCAGTTTTCTGCAGCATTTTCCCAATGTTTTATTTTAGCACTTTCATACTTTATTCATAATTTTAGGTCTTACTTTTAGGCCTTTAATCCTTTTTGAGTTGCTTTTTTTTGTATATGATGAAAGATGGGGATCTAGTTTTGTTTTTCTATATATGGATGTCTAGTTTTTCCAGTACCATTTACTAAAGAGACTGTAATCTTCTCAATGGATGTTCTTTGCAACTTTGTCTAAAATGAGTTGACTGTGAGCATATGGATTTATTTTTGTGTTCTCTACTCTATTCTGTTGGTCTATTTTTATGCCAGAATCATACTGTTTTGGTTACTATTGATTTGTCGTATAACTTGAAATTGGGCAGTTTTATGCCTCCAGCTTTGTTCTTTTTGATCAGCCTTGCTTTAGTTTTTCAGGATCTTTTTTGGTTCCATACAGATTTTAAGGTTGTTTTTTTTCAATCTCCATGAAGAATTTCATTGGTATTTTGATAGGAATTGCATTGAATCTGTAGTTGCTTTGAGTAACACAGATATTTTAATAATATTAATTCTTTCAATCCATGAGCATGATGTATGTTTTCAATTTTTGTATCCTCTTCAGTTTTTTTAATCAGTGTTTTACAGTTTTCTTTGTAGATATCCTCCACTGCTTTGGTTAGATTTATTCCTAGGTGTCTTATATTTTGTAGCTGTTGTAAATGGAATTGCTTCTTTATTTTTCAGATTGATCATTGTTAGCATATAGAAATGTAATTGATTTTTGCATGTTGACTTTGTAGTCTGCAACTTTACTGAATCCACTTATTAGTTCTGAAAGGTTTTGGTGTATTCTTTAGGATTTTCTAAATATAAGATTAGATTATCTGCAAACAAAGATAATTTGATGTCTTCCCTTTTGATTTAGATGTCTTCCTTTTTTTTTTTTTTTTTGCCTATTTGCTCTGGCTAAGACTTCCAGAGCTATGCTATGTTCATACAAGGAATACAATACAGCGATAAAAATAAATGAGATATTCATCCATGAAAAGACATTAATGAATCTTAAGGGCATATTTCTCAGTGAAGGAAACCAATTCTAAAAGTCTGCAACTGTGTAATTTCAATTATACAATGCCCTGCACATGCAAAATTATACACACTATAAACATATCAGTAGTTATCAAGGACCCAGGGTTTGAGAGAGGAAGCTTGAGGTGGTCATGTATCTAGGATCTTTTAGGGCAGTGAAAGTATTCTGTATGATACTATGAAGGTGGACACATGTCACTGTGTATTTGTTTAAATCCATATAACTGTACATTGCAAAACATAAACTTAATGCATGCAAAATTTAGAAAATTATGTAGGAGTTCCAGATATTTCAGTATAGAATGAAAAAAAGCTAAGTATCTTAAAATGTATAAAACAGCTTTACTGAAGTTATGTGGGAAAAAGTGCTGACTTAAGTCATTTTGAAAATGAATGGAATCTATGTGATTAAATGACATATTAGCACTGTACTATTGTTGAAAATTTTTTCTGTGAAGATACGGGTTAACATTCTGACACTACTATATATATATATATATATATATATATATACACACGCCTACTGGAGTTAAATAATTACATAGATGGCAGGTTGTGAGAGCTAAGTTTTTACCATTGGAGTGACTGACTACAGATCAGAAAGGGGAGGAGTGTAGAATCATCCAAGTGCTAAGGGAGTAGAGTGGAAGACATCTGTATGAACTCATGTTTAGCTTAATATAGGTGGTTACACATAGAAATACATGCATATATATACACATATACATATGTCAGTATACACACATATATGTCCTTGTTCTGCCAGCTGAGAGGGCCTAGGTTTAATGACACTCCAGTAGCAATAATCATACCTGGAGCCTAGATCTTGGTTCCTAATATAACCTTTCAATTAAAGAAACCAGAGTTTCTTAAAGAAATGGTTGATTCCATTCCAAGACTAGGTCAGAGGATATGCAAATTAGCCTAGAGTATCTCCTAGTGCTATATAAAACTGTTCAAAAATAAAGTTCATACAATAAATATAAATTATATAAACTAAGGAAAAACTTTGATAAACAAGATACCTTTAAAATTTTAAAAAATATAAAAGTGATGGGCTTTTAAGAGACTACTAACCATATTTTCTTTAAGAAAGATGCTTGTCCTTAAATTTGTTCTATATTTTTTCATACAAGTAGAACATATTACCTTTTTCTAAAATTATTATAACACATTTGAGATATAAACCAGCTTTACAAAAACTTGAATGATTAGAAATAAGAGTGAAGTCACCCTAAATTATATAAACTACTCCCATAACACCTCTGAAGTTAAGTAGGAAAAACTAATATGATTTTGGCATACTGAAAATCCTTCTCTTTGGCCTCCTCTTACACCACAATAGATCATTTAGACAGAAATGATTATTTTGTAGTTTAATCCACTGATGTCTTTCTTTTTAATAAGCATTCTATTTCTGAAATATAAAGCAAAATGTTATTATAGATGTTTTTAAAAACGGAATGGAATTATGAATTTTTAAATATCTGACAACTCCAGCACCAAAAATTTATTCGTGTATTCCACCTTATAGTTCCACTTTAAAAATATGTATGATTACTCTTGTTTCAAAGAGAAAGTTTTAAATTACCTAGCCATAAAAATACAAAGATTTTTAGGACTAAAAGCTTTATTTTTTACAATTATATATACATCTGTGTTTGTTTATTTATATGTATATGCCTGTGTTTATGTGTATATATATATATGTATATTTGTGTATACTATGAATGCATACAGGCAGGTTAATTATTCTTTGAGTATGCAAACTGCTAAATAAGATGGGACAGACTATTACATCCACTTTGCTGCAATGAATTTGTATCACAATTTACATACAAATTTTATTTTAATCTATTGGCATATGACACAACCTTGTCATGAAACACCATCACTGCTTTTTGCATTAATGAATTTTTCTCAAAAGTCTTCTAACTCTGAGTAATACAATGTAGAATATTTTCGAGCAAATGGGTTCACTTTTCTTACCCCAGAGGTTCCCACTCAGCCAACCTCCTAGACCATATTTCTCATTATAATAAAAGCATCATTACACTAAATAGCAAGAAAAGACAGATGCGCTATTCCTATTTAGCAGATTCAACTTTAAAAGGATGCACTTATCAATCTTTTAAGAATGGTTGCTACTGCTTTCCTCAAACTAGTGTTAACATAGAGGTTCAGCAACTGGTAATATCAATGAACAATCAGGGAAATTTTCCTTCAAGAAGGACCTCTTCTTCTAGCTTCAGACTGTAGATTCCACTTACAGAAAAAAAGCAAGGCAACTTCTCATCCTAGGAATAATTTTCCTTATTTATATATTCAAACCACAGAAAAAAATTTAAGATTAAGATATTTTGAACAAGAAATAAAAATCTCTTGTTATCTTTAACATGGGTATGTATGTATTTAGAGCTGCTTTTAAAATTGTTTATATTTATAAATTATATGTTATCAAGTAGAAGCTATGGAAACAAAATTTTAAAAATTATCTAGAGATAATAATAGTTGAATAGAATTATAGAACAACAGTTGTTCAGGAAAATTAAATATTAATTTATAAGTAATATATTTTATTGTGTATTATATACATGCATTTATGTTAGTATATATTAGTATTATACTATATGCATGCATTGCTTTTTTTATAATTTCACTTAATATCTGTTACACGTCCTTTAAGATGTAATTCTTAATATTTTTATTAGTCTATACTGTAAAATAGCTACACACTTTATCATAATTAACAAATTATTTGACATTAGAAATCAATATTATTTTCATTTTTCTCTACCATGACTAAAACTTCACAGAACAACCTTGAAAATATATCATTGTATGGGTGTCTTAGTTTGTGAAGACAAAGTGGTTAAAGAAAATTGGCTGAGACTGAAGAACTTAGCATATTTAAGGGTTTTTCATGACATAATCTGTATTTAAACTTATAAATATTTACATACACAGCCATCCTGGGGTACCTCTGGGGCACTGGTTCCAGGACCACCCCTTGTACCAAAATCCATGGATGCTCAAGTTCCACAGTAGGCCCTGCAAAATCCAGGATTATTAAAGTCAGTCTCTTGGTATCAGTGGTTTCCACATATCACAAACACTCTCTTTTATATATCGGGCTAGGTCAATATGGGGACTTAGAACTCATGAATATCGAAAGGTGACTGTGTGTTATGCACACACACATGCACACACATACAGAAACGCACATGCCTATATACATATATTTGGTACTAATGTGAACTTAAATTGTATACATTTATATGAGTTTATGTATATGTGCATGTATTCATACATGTACATATACATATAGCTTTAGGTACACATACCTATAGCTATATGTGTATGCATATATAATTATATATGTGTATTATGTCTGTGTTTATACATTGATATACATTGATACAATTTAAATTAACTTTGTGGTGTATAACAATGCCAATTTCTTCATACTATCAAAACTTATCCTATAACATTTTATTTTTAATAAACAGATCATATTATCATTGGTGTTTTATTTTCATTTTTGGGGAGGAGGGTTATTTGGAATACTGAACATTTTCTGAACTTATCTTGATTACTCATATTTTAAAGGATAATATCTATTCATGTTAGATTCTGCTTTCTGTTTTGAGATGTTTTCATTCTCTTGCTTCTAAAAGCTCATTTTCATAAAATACAAAAAAGTGTTTACTTACTATGATTAGATGATAACTCAATTCTAGTAATTATATTTTAAAATGTTGTTCCATTTTGAAGGTCAGGATTTGAAAGAAACAAAAACAATGCAAGTTTAACCAACACAATTTTAAATTTTTCACTGTTTAAGAGATCACTCAAACTATTAACTTAGAAAATATTCAACAGAAAACAAATAATAGATCCAAGAAACAATTGCTTGTTATTATGAAAACTTTAACAATTGGAGTAAACTCTAAAGGGCATAAATAATTTTGTCAATTATACCTAAAATGAAGCTGCAAAGCAAGAAAAAACAATAGTGTTTTGAAAGGTTTGCAATAGTTGGTTCAACTAATGCATAATGAAATCAATACAGTGAAGAAATTGATATACCAGAGGTCTTTAAAAGTCATTTTGAAAGAATGTTAGCAGGATAATTTGCCAAACCCAAATAAGAAAAATATAATGCATTTGAAAAGTGTTCAATGAAGAGTAACTGAGAAGTAAACACAATGAGGCTAAATCAGTCAAGTTAATTACCTGATATGTAGAGAAAACATTGGCAATGATTAGAGAAAAAATTTGTAAATAAGAGCATACAATGTTATTTCAAAGACAGAAGTATTTTTATAGTCCTTTTCCTGAGTATTTCAGTTTATTTGCAACAAATTACTTTAAAATGTTTAAAATATTGTGTTTAACACATTAAATCATTATTGTTTCAGGCTAAACTGAATTGGTGATTTTAAACCTTCATATGAATGAGGCTTTGAGCTATATATTTTTGGGTATAGTTTTTAAATCCTTGATTGCAGAATGAAATATGCTACTACATCTTCTCCAACATATGACAAAACCATGTTTAGCTAGCTATAGATGGTGGCACAAAGTCAAACTCACAAAATGATTTACTTCATAATAATGTAAACTATTTTTTTCAGTGATAGTAAGACACAAGAGGTATTGTAGTTTTGAAAAGATAGATGTTTATTCAAAGATGAGTGGATGAAGAGAATGTGGTGTACACATACAATGGAATCTTATTCAGCCTTAAAAAAGAAGCATGTACTGCAATTTACGACAATGTGGGTGAGCCTGGAGAATATCATGTTAAGTGAAATAAGTCAGACCTAAAAGAACAAATAATGCGTAATATTTGTATGTTGAATCTGAAACAATTATACTCCTAGAAGCAAAGTATAAAATTGACTATCAGGGGCTAGGTGGAGAGGGAAATGAGGAAATATTTTCAAAGAGCACAAAGTTTTGGTTATACAAAATAAATTAAGTCCTAGAGATCTACTGTACAGCTTAGTGCTTATAGCTGACAATGCTATATTGAATAGTTTAAAATTTGCTAAGTCTGGTGTTGAATGTTCTTATCACATACATACACACACAAAAAATAAGAGATATTGTAGTTTAATAGGAGACTTATTTTAGTGGTTTATGATAATACCCATAAGAGATTACAGACAAAAGACACAAGGTGGGGGATGAGAGGCCAGGGAGCATTAAAAACAAGAAAGTGTTTTTGCAGGTAATTTTATTCTCTAGTGATCACTATTGTTGGAATTATGAGGCCGATATCACAAAAACCTGCTGAGGTAAAGAGTTTTATGGAGAGGAAGATCCACTTCGAGAACTTCCTTTATGAAGTCTGTAAGTTATGAAATACGTGAGGAAACCATGACATGGGGTTCTAGAGTATGCATTCTTCTGAATTCCCTGCCTTTGATTAATTAGTAGTAATGATATTTAATGAAAAACCATATTACATCTTCTACCTATTGCTAAAGACTTGGTAAAGAGGCTACGCCTCCTAATGAAGGTATTTGTATCCCCAATGAGAGATCAGTAAAGATTCCCAAATATGATAAATAATTGGTTCAAGTTACAAAGCTGGGACTGAAATGTAGGTGTGCTATTATGCCCATAGTCTAATGTTTGGATTCCCAAAGATAACATTAGCTTCCTAGTAAATGGAATTGGAGGTGAAGAATTATTTTTCCAAATATTTTAGTAGATAGTACAGTCAATATTTAATACTTAATTATTAGATAAAATCTGTAATAATTTTATGATGGTGATTTTAAAGTAATATAAATGTACATAAACTACAAAAATCAAAACGGTAGTGTTTTTATGAAGAGTTATTTATGTGCTTTATTTTTTTAAAGTTGCTGAGTTGCTTTATTTTTTCTGTTTTGAAAATTGAAGAGCATACTTATCTGGAGATATCTTATTTTAGAGACAAGAATCTCACTTCACATTGTAATTGCAGGTAAAAAATATCAAAACATCAGCTCTTCAGGTCTCCTCTATTACCTGTGTAGAACATCTCCTTTTCTTATGTTTTTTCTTGTTTTTTTATTTTTATTTTTTAGTGCTTCAACTTTGTTTTTGTGTATCATGGAGCTTAAGGGTTATTAATGTCATTGAATCATGTATCTGTTCAAAAATGTATTATTTTATTCAACAGATATTTATGGAGTGTCTACTGTTTGCAAATTCTGTCCAAGGCATTGCTACTTGGCTATTTGTTCTTGTTTAGCATAAAAATCCAGCTTGATGAACTGATATCTAATATTAATTTCAGATACTAACTGTGTTCCTAGAGGTTTAATGAAGAAGATGGATATGCCTGGATCTGTTAGGGAGACATAGCTGTTTCTATGTTGCCTGTTGAAATTATCTCTTAGGCTGAAAAAATATTTTTATTCAACAGCATGATGTTTAATTATTACATCTAAAGCATAATGTATTTTTTGCTGATACTTTCCAATTACATGTAAGTACATATATTTAGGGTTTTTTTTTTTTTTTTCCTGTGGATTGAAATGTTTACCTTTAGTTTAAGTACTGATGAATATATAGCTTCCGTGAGTTAATTACAGAGGGAAATCTGGCTAATGATTTTTAGAGATATAATTAGTCATTCCTAGTTGCCCACAAATGAGTTAAATGGGTCACACCACAGATGAAACTGTTTCAATTAAGGGTCACATTGATTCTAAGTTCTGCTTTCCTTATGGCCTAAGAGGATGTCCACTATGGCATTTGAGATTGAGAGTTTTATATTCCATATAATAGCTTAAAGCCTTTTGACTTAGGCAAATAGAATACAACTGAACTCTTTTTCAGTCCCCTTCAAGTGGATGTGAGTCCTTTGGGGAAGATTTTGAGCAAGTGGGAAGAATTACTGTGGAAACTGAATATGCAAATTGGTTTAGGAACTTTTCTTCATATTAAACAAAATTGAGGTGTACTGAGTCCATTTGACGTATGACATTACTTCTCCTAGAGTCACCACACAATGTTTTCAGGTTTGTATTGATAATCAAAGTCACAAGATATAACATATTATATTAACTTAGACACAGGGAGAAAATACAGGATACATTGCATCTATATTTACATTTTAAAATCATCTTTATGGAATTTCAAATGGACATGCAATACAATTTTACCAATTTCAAATGTATGATTTATGAGTTTTGACAAGAGCATAAAGTCATGCCACTATTGCCACCATAATTTTGATATAGAACATTTCTGTTACTTCCAAAACATCCTTTTGTGCCCCTTTTTTGATGCCCTTTCTACACCATGACCCTTTGCAATCACCGCTCCACCATTACGTTTTTTCTCCTCTCTAAATGAAATTAAATTGCATATACATTTTTGTGTCTGGATTATTTTACTTATCATAACACTTTTGAGATTCATTCATGCATCGCATGTGTCAATAGTTCACTCTTCTTAGATGTTGAGTAACAATCCATTGTTCAGGTATACCACCATTTATGATCACTACAGCAGTTGATAGAGATTTTCATTGTTTTCAATTTGTGATTATTACAGACAAAGTTGCCATGTTTTATTGTGCTGTTGTATGAAATGATATGTCTTTCTTTATCTTGTCTAGATACCTAGAAGTGGATACTTTTGGTTATCGGTAAAATGGAGTAAGCCACTGCAGCTTGTCTCTCCCACTGATTACAACTAAAAACACTGAGCAAAATACATAAAAGAACTACCTAAGGACTCTGAGAAGTAAATAATAGCAGGCAGATTGGTGAAGGAAGCTAAAATTTGAAGACCAACAAAATGCTGGCAATAAGTTTCCTGGGTGGTTTCTTTTATTATCCGTTTATTCTCCGACAAGAGAGCAGGCTAAATTAAGAAAAGGCATGGCAGGTGTTAGAAAACTTTGAAAAGGATTCTTTCTGGCCAGAGAGCTTGTGGAGAAAAGTCTCTGCCAGCCCTAGAGTGTGGGAAGAATGGCCATTTTTTGCTCTCTCTCTTTCTCACTCTGTGTGTGTGTGTATGTGTGTGTGTGTGTGTGTTTTCTCTTTTCTTTTCTGTCCTTGCCCTGAAGTAAGCATCAGTTATGGAATTAAAGTGTAGCTGTGCAGTTTGAAAAATGTGGGCACTTAAAACTCTAAGAAAAACTTGTCTCTCAGAATACAGAAAATGGGAGGCCTATTGTACTAAGAGTGGGAGAGGAATTCTTTCAAAGAAATTGTTTTCTTTTAATATATATATTTTCCTAGATGCTTAATAGTTAATGTAGACTATTTGTGTGGAAGCATGCACTGGTATGGGAAACTGAAACTCTGAAAGAAATCCGCATATATGGCCCATAATAACTGAGGTAGGGCCCTAGGAACTACATACTGGAGGTGGGGGAAGGGGGAAAGAAATACAAGAGGAAATATCCAAGGGAAATATCTGCCAGGGGATCACTAAATCTGTGTGCAGACAGAGACAATTACTGGACTTTTTCTAAGGAGTGCATGGGGGGAACGTGCCCAAAGAAGTACACAAAGACTTTGAGAATTAACTAGGATCTAAACCATCATTCAAGTCCCAGACCAAACTCTAAGTGGCACATGTGAAGGAAAAACAAACAGTATAGCAAAGACTTTGAAACTAAACTGGTATTAAAACTGATGTGAACAGAAGATGAGAGACAATTTGCAGACCAAATTTAATTTAATACTTGCTTACTAAACCATAATAAAACAGAACTGAAATGAACTTTCTGAGGAGGAATTTAAGAGATTTTATGATAATTTAGAGTCTTATACCATAATACTGAAAATATTCAGGGCATGGCTGGGCACGGTGGCTCAGGCCTGTAATCCCAGCACTTTGGGAGGCCGAGGCAGGCGAATAACGAGAAGATCCAGATCATCCTAGCTAACACGGTGAAACTCCGTCTCTACTAAAAATACACAAAAATTAGCCAGTTGCCTGTAGTCCCAGCTACTCAGGAGGCTGAAGCAGGAGAATGGCATGAACCTGAGAGGCGGAGCTTACAGTGAGCCGAGGTGGCGGCACTGCACTCCAGTCAAGCAAGACTGCATCTCATAAAAATAAAAAATAAAATAAAATTTAAAAAAAAGAAAAGAAGAAAATGTTCAGGGTCATAATGCAAAACATTCTTGACATACCAAAAACCAGAAAAAAAAAAAAAAAGGATCAATCTCCTTCTTCTTTGTCTTTTTTGTTTGTTAGTTTTTTTGAAAGGGAATCTCTCTAAATCACCCACGCTAGTCTCAAACTCCTGGGCTCAAGAGATCCTTTTGCCTCAGCCTCCGGAGTAGCTGAGACTACAGGTGCCAGCCACTGCATCCAGCTTTACCAGTTCTTAAGGAGAAAGATGACCAATGCTAACCATGAGATAACCTAGTTATTGCTATTAAGCAAAACTTTTAAAGCAACCACCATAACAATGCTTGATAAAATAATTGTTAATATACTTGAATTTTGAAAGATAGAAATTCATAGTAGGTAAAGATAAACTACATAAAAGAAGCAAATATAATTTTTGAAACTAAAAACTACAATATGAAAAATTTAAAAAAAGATGGTTTAGTAGCTGGTTGGTGATAAAAGAAGTAAGAGTCTGTGAAGTTGGAAACAGATCAACTAAAATGATCCTATCTAAAGAAGATAAAAACTAAATAAAATTAGCCAACTCTCAGGGCCTATGGGACAATATCCAAAGGTCTAACCTCCATGTCGTTGTAGTCTTTGAATGATTGGTTCAGCAAAGATTTTTCAAAGAAATTATTATGGAAAACTTCTCAAATTTGGTAAAATTAATTGTACAGATTTAAGAGACTCAATGAATTTCAAACAAGATAAACTCAAAATAAACCATAAATAGACACATCATTAAAATATTGTCCAAAACTGAGAAACTGGAACGCTTTTACACTGTTGGTAGGATTGCAAATTAGTCAAATCATTGAGGAAGACAATGTGGTGATTCCTTAAGGAGATAGAACCAGAAATACCATTTGACCCAGCAATCCCATTACTGGATATATATCCAATGGATTATAAATCATTCTACTGTAAAGACACACACACACATATGTTTATTGCAGCACTGTTCACAATAGCAAAGAATTGGAACAAAACCAAAGATAGAGAAAATCTTAAGGCTTTCAGACAACAGTGATACATATTGGGGAACAACAATCCAACTGACTTGGAGAATTGTACATTAGTAACCCTGAAGCCAGAGGAGAGTAGAATAATATTTAAAATTCTGAAAGAAATGGACTGTCAACTAGCAGTTCTATATCCAGCAAAAATATATTTCACACATAAGAGTGAAATAAAGATTTTATCTCATGGAGAAAAATTGAGAGGATTCATCACAATAGATCAGTTCTGAAAGAAATGCTACAGCAGGTTTTTTAGGCTGAAAGACATTTATAACAGAAAATCAAAACAAAACCAAAAAAACCGTGAAACTTCAGAAATTAATGAATTCTACTGCATGTAAATTATAGAATATATTTACAACAATTTCTTAAAGCTCTAAGAGAATATTGGGTTGTGCTGTAAGTGAATGTTTATGGAAGAAACTACTAAACTGCTTTCTGAAACTTGTGTACCATTATACATTTTCTTCAGGACTCTATGAGTTCCAGTTGCTCTGGATCCTTGTCCAACAATGGTTTTGTTAGTTTGTTTTAGCCAATCAAATAGGTATGCAGTGCATGTACAACCTGTCAATCTTATGAACATCTTCAAAAGTTACCACATAACGCTGATGTTTGTCTCTTCAGTCACACAGGGCTTATATAACTGCCAAAGGACAAGGCTCCTACAGGTCACTTGGACATAGGTAAGAAGGAACTTCACTTTTTATCAGTTTTTTCTATCATCAGTTTTTTCAATCATCTCTACCAAAACAAAAAACAAAAATAATTAAAATTAGCCAGGCATGCTGATACATACCTGTGGTCCCAGCTATTTGAAAGGCTAAAGTGAGAGGATTTCCTGAGCCCAGGAGGTGGAGGCTACAGTGAGCCATGATTGTTCCACTATATTCCAGCCTGGGCTACCAAGTGAGGCCCTATTAAAAAAAAAAAAAAAAAAATGTGGTTTCACTTATCAGAAGTTTTTAAATTACAAAGCAGGTAGTACACAATTTCTCGCAGTCATCTTATTTCAATAGTTCCTAAAGGATAAGACATGCAAACATTATTCTAGGTTCTGTTGTTAACTCTTATTTATTCTATCTACTCTATTTATCTGTTTAACTTCATCCACGCTTAACTTTTTATGTAGATATTCTTGAGCTTTTATGTAAGATACAATGAAGATATCTCAAAATCTTTGATTATTCACATCTTTAGGACTAATTTTTCTTGCTCTACTACTAAGGAAATACCTTTTAGAGTATGCTACCAAATAACCTGTGAATTGTGAACTTTTCCATTCTTGCTAGTAGAAACATGAACAGTACCTGACCATTTTAGAGCCTTCTGTATTCTTTCCTTGCTCTTTTTGTCATAGGTGGTGGTGGCAGTTACTCCCATGACTTCACACAGTCTCTTGACACATATGTGGCCATCAGTACTGGGCTAAAGATTGGAGCAGAAACCTCTGATGACTGGCTATCCAAGGTTTCTTCTCTGTGTGGCAGCTTCCTCTCTTACACTCTTCCCTGTGAACTCAAGACACCTCAGTCTGTCTTGGCTCTGAACTCTGTCTCTTCAAAATGTGGAGTCTATCAGCCTCTGACTGGGTTCACTCTTCCTTCTCTCTGCCCTGGAAACTCCCTCTCGGTGATGTGAGACAATCTGGGGACTCTCTTCCTTATCTCTTCTTGAGAAACATCTTTTGTTGCCTGATGACCTACTGCCTGAAACCATTGTTATATACACTGTGTCCATCTTTTTTGTTTCTGTTTCAAAAGTAAGTGTAAATCTAATACTTGTCATTCTACCTTGTCTGGGAACCTTGATCATTTATTTCTATGTGTGTTTATTAAGAGCCTGACAGTAAAGAAGATTAACAAGGACACTTAGGCATAAATATTTAAGTAAAGGAGAATTTCCTGTTTGGGAAGACACCCACTTACACACATTCAGAAAAAGCAAGAGAGATATATTTAGATAAATAGGCAAGAGATATATTTAGAAAACTATGACATCAGTTTCAGCTGGGGCTTGAAAACAATTGATGCTGCATTCCAATTAAGGCCACTTTGCTGGATTGCAAAATACATGACAAAAAACCTGTCAACCAACATCTACACTTCAAAGGAGCTTGAAAAGGTTAAGAAAAGAAGCATCGGTGGAGTCCATAATTTTTCTGTTGACCTGTGAGCTTTACTACTTTAAGAGAGACAATGGTTTGTTGTTCCTGCTTTTCATCACACACTCAGTAGAAGGTACTTGACCAGAATCACTTAGACAGCTTGAAATTTGTCGCCTGATGTAAACCTGTGTGTGTGTTCACCTTACAAATCTTAGAACAAGAGATTTGCAAAGCTAGCTGCTGAGGGATGAGCCAAATTTGAGATGACTGGATTCACCATCTTGTACTTTCAGATTTTGTTAAACAAACATTTTGTCTGTTTCCTCTGCATTTATATGAGTTACAGCTGATAGGATAAGATTCTCTAAAATTCCTTCTAAGAGCAAAAGTGAGTGTACTTCACCATAGAAAAGCTAGAGTTATGTTCAGATGCAGAAGTGCAAGTAAATTAGAAAGCAATGAGTCAGGATGACAACCATAGGAAATTGAAGGTAAAAGGTTTACAAGTGTCAGCTGATTTTCTGAAGAACACATAATAGCAGTCATAGAAAAGCATAAAAATTATACTGATTACAAGTCCATAGAGTATGATGTCTGCCTATAACACTACCTGTTAACTCAGCACTTGACTGCCTATTTGCCTCCTCATGTTCACTATGCTCCAACTTTGAAGCGTTCAGAATCAAAGTTGGTGGAAGAAAAATAGAAAGACAAAAAACTAACATAGAATACATATACAACACCCCTTTCTTAAATGCCAGCTGGCTTCCTAGTCTTCTGTCATGTGAGCTTGAAGGTGGGCAGGTTCAAGAAGGATGGAAAGGAATCCACAACACTTGGATATTTTAATTCCTCATTAGAGGAATCTTAATTATTTTAACATTACTAAAAATATATAGAACTTATCAATGTTATATTTTTAGTAGAAGAAAATAATAATAAATTAAGCTGAATTTTTTAAAAATAGAAAACAGTCCTTGAGGATTATGTCTTATAGGTTATCCTGGTTCACTAAAATACTTTTCCATACACATACAAATGCATAAAGAAAGACAGGGAGACAGAACTTGGTTTTATAAATTTGGGTCTATGTTATATATGACCTTGTCTGCCTGACTCACTGAATATATGGCACTATTTATTAACAGTAACTCCAGTTGATGAATCATGATTTTGACCTTTTTTTCCTATTGTTTTATATCTAGGCTTTTTCCCCCTGAAATATTTATTTTTTTTCTTATTTATCTGGATTCCCATGTTCTGTGGTATGAGCCATGTGTTCTCTATTGGGAAAACTGTGGAGAAAACAGTGGCAAATGGCGAATGTGGCACGAGTGATGGTCAAGGGAGTGTCAGTGTCTTAGGACTGTGTTAAATAGGAAGCCACACTTGCCACCAAGTACGCTGTGAAATATAGCAATAAGCAGCAGGTTCAAGGGGAGTTAATTATTCAACAATGTCAGTAGAGGCCACTTCACAACAAGGTTTAATGTGAATGATTAATGGCGCTTAGCATCCCAAAGCTGTAGGACCAAATATGTAGATCAAGGAAAGAGTACACAAATGTTTTAGACACTTCATCAATTTTCTAATTTTTGTCTTGAATTGTCCAGTGACTACATCTATTAATAAGTTATAAATGCTACAGACCCATCTCTAGCTTCTAAAGCTAGACAGCATCTCAGAAAACCTTGTGTAAACTGCCACGAGCCCCCGCATCTTAGTTAACATGTCCCAGTAACACTGACCCTGCCTTCTTTATATATTGGTTCCTCCAAGTTAGATCTGAGAACAATCCACCCAGGGAAAAGTTTGCATCTGAAGGTTTAACCATTTGTAAGGACGAATGGCTCTGCAATGGCTCTTGGGCTCTCAGTAGTGTGTAGCAGAAAGAATTCGCCTGAAGACTCATCTCTAGTATGCAAAACTCAGCACGTACCACTGGTTGGTTTACTATATGGAGGACAGGAGCACTCAATGTCTATGTAAACCACACAGCAGTACAACTAGAAAGAAAATATGTATATCCACATGCTTATGCCATTCTTGTCATCCTCACTATTCATTCTTAGAAATACATGAATAATAGAGCTAAGAGAAGGATAGAACTATACTTTCCAATATTTCTGAATATGTTAAAGTGATGGATGTTCTAATTTCATAGATGGATAAAAATAAGAAAGAATGGGACTGATGTTCTCTACTGTCAGTTTTCTCAGATTCTACTGAATATTATCCTTGTTTTTCTCACAATTCCAAATTGCTGAAGTTTGTATATTCATCAGGCAATGAACGATGTTTATCCATTAACTGTAGATATGATTGAGCATTCGGAATGCTTTTGCCTCTTGGGATAGAGATCCTTAATCCTCAGTGGGTTTCTCTTCTCTTTGCTTGCATTTCTGTGGTAAAAATTCCAGAAGGTAAAACAAAATTTCTTTTTATTCCCATAGCCTTTTTATAATGTTGGAACACTTTAGACCTCAGATAGATAGATAGATAGATAGATAGATAGATAGATAGATAGATAGATAGATAGACTTGAAGGATAAATCTGCAGTGCTATGGTCTTCATGTTTGTGTACCCCCAAAATTCTTATGTTGAAACCTAATCACCATTGCAATGGTATTACAGGGTGGGGCCTTTTTGGAGGTGATAAAGTTATAAAGGGCAGATACTTCATAAGTGGGATTAGTGCCCTTATAAAAGAGGTCCAAGGGATCTGAGCTAATTTGCTCCTGCCACCATGTGAGGGTACAGCTAGGAGACTCCCTCTACAAACAAGAATGTGAATCCTCACTAGATAGTAAATCTGCTGGTGCTTTGATCTTGGACCTCCCAGTATCCAGAACTGTGAGAAATAACTATATGTTATTAATAAGCTAACAAGTTTATCATATTTTGTTATAGCAGCTGAAAGGAACTAAGACATGAAGTCAGGCTCTTACTGTCTTATTTGAACCCAATCAATCTTCAAGAATTTAAGGATATTTATATATGTTGACTAATTTGTAATTCACCCACCAGTAAACCAAGGCCATATCATAGAAGGATGCAATAGTTAATACTGATGGGGATTGAAATTTCCACATATCATTTACCTTTGTTACCCAAATTTATATAATATGATATTAAACTGAACACTGTGTAAAATCATGCATTGTTGTGATATTATATACATAGTGGTTTCCATCTACAGTTTCTGGATCATAACTCCCATAGCCTTTTTATAATGTTGGAACACTTTAGACCTCAGAAGCATGCCTCAGAAAAGTATCGCTCTTTCTTTCTCTCTTTTTTTCTCTCTCTCTCTGACCTTCTCTCGCATTCCTGCTCACTTTTGTTTTTGTTTTTGTTTTTGTTTTTGTTTTTGCTTTACTTCTCAAGGCAGGAGTCTCCCCCGACATTTTTGTCTTGCACCTGGCCATAAAGAAATTCCCTGATCTACCTTATCTGATTGAAGGTCATAAAATCTCAATTTCATAAGGCATCCTGCTCCATACCTGAGAAGAAGAAATGCTGCATAAAGAGACCAAGAATAATATCAATAGACATGCCTTACTGGGTTCCCGCATCAGTCTGTCAGTACTAAATCAGACATACCCCTTTGTCCAACCACATTTTGACATGGTTTTCCACGCATTGATCATGGCTATCCAGTGAATTCTTCATAAAAGGCCCAAGAGGACAGGACTCAGGGAGCTTCCGGGATAGCTGAACATGTGCAGGTTCCTGGAGGAAGGCATGCCTGGGGAGAGCATGGAAGCTCCACAGCATTTCCTGCATACCTCACACTATGCATCTCTTCATCTGTATCCTTTTTCATATTTTTTAAATAAACTGCTAAGTGTAACTAAATGTTTCTCTGGGTTCTGTGAACTGCTCTATCAAATTAATTAAACACACAGAGGGAGTCATGGGATTTCCTGTGAGTCAATTGGTCAGAAGTAGAGATAAAACAACCTAGGCCTTGTGATTGGCATCAGAAGTTGGTGGGGGGAGGGACAGTCTTGTGGAACTGACTTCTTCAACCTTCCAGGTCTGATGCTGTCTCCCAGTAGATAACGCCAGAATTGAGTTGGATTGGAGGACACACAACTGGTGTTGGCTATAGAATTCATTGCTCATTTATTGGTGGGAAAAAAAATCTTCATGCATTTGGTCACAGAAGTCTTCTGTGTTGATTGTTGTGGTGTTAGAGCAGAGGAAAAACAGTTTGTGTTTTTATTTTCACTGAATTTTATTAGGTAGTAATTGATTTTTAATCTATATCTCCGAAACATGTTACAACGGCACATCAAAATGATCCCCGAAGTGTTCTTTCAATAATAGTGACTTCTAAAAAAGCAGCATTATTGAAATATAATTAAATTAACCTACCATAATATATGCCCTTTTGAAGTGTATATGCCCTTTTGAAGTGTATCACCACTATTTAATTTTAATGTATTTTCATCACCCTTAAGAGAAAACCAATAAGCATTAGCAGTCACTACTCATTCCCATCTCCCCAGAGCACTACAAATCACTAATCTATTTTCTGTCTCTGTGAATCGCCTGTTCTGGGTAATTCATATACATGGAATCATAAAATACGTGACTTTTGGTGATTAGCTTCTTTCATTTATAACGATTTTAAGGTTTCTCCATGTTGTGATGTTTATCAGTACTTCATTCCATTTTCATTGCCAAATAATATTCCATTGTATGGATACGTATGGACACATACATTCCATATGTATGTCCATTGTATGGACACATTTGCTTATTATTGCTGATTTAATGTATTTATTTAGTAAGTCCAACAACTGGGCTTCTCAGGGACAGTTTATATGACTCATTTTACTGTCTATGGATTATGCCTTTCTATTTTTTTATGCCTTGAATGTTTTTGTTCAAAACTAGATATTTTATATAATGCAATTTGGCAATTCTTGAAATTCTTTCCCAAGATGATGTTGTTGGTATTTGTTGTTGTTTTTCTTGCTGTTGTTACTTATGAATTTCCTAACACAAGTATTTATTGAATGATTCAATAATTTTGTGACTTTCCTAAATTCTGTAAAGTTTATATTCTTTGTGACATTTGGCCACTGAAATCTGCTCAGTTAGCTTAGTTGTCAACTCATAATTGGACAGAGGTTTCCTTAAGATTCTTAAAACAACATATTTTAGTTAAGTTTTGTGTTTTTTTCTTAGGGACGTCGTGTGTATTTTGTAGCATATCTTCAACATTCTGGCAGGCAATTTTTAACTTTTCTTTAGTGTTCATTTTCTGCTTGTGAAAAGACTCTACATCAGGTAGAGGTAAAAGATCAGTGTTTTGTAGATCATTTAGTCTGTCATTGCTGAGCATGTGCCTAGCCCTGCACATGCACGTGAACTTCCAGATTTCTAGGAATAGATCTCAACTATTCAAACCTCATACAGGCATCTCAATTTTCGCTTTAGGTTTTTGTTTGGCCTTTTGTTTTGTTATCGCACCCTAATCAGCTGTGTTGTTAAATAATTGTCACAGATTGTTATCAGGAAATGCCTTAGGAAAAAGGCTGTTTACACTGAACAAAATCTGAATTAGATCAATTAACACTAACCCCAAAAGTCAGGTTTCCATAGTTAAATGCTCCTCAGATTGTTTTAAGCCCATTGTTAATATTCAGAGTTCTGAAAGTTGATTTTGATAATTTTTGCTAGTATTCTCATTGCTTTTAAGGAAGAAGTAGAATCTTGGGGTTCATTAAAATGCCATTCTGGAAGTACTTTCCAGTAACTAATAAGATTCTTTGTTTGACCAAACTTTAGTCATTCTCCTAAACCCTATCCCGGTCCCATGTGTGCACTTCCTTGAAAAGACCAATTTTAGCAAGAATCTTCATAAAGTCAGTTTAGCAAAAACACCCCACCCTTTATATCTGATTATCCTCAATATCTGATCAGGTCCTTTATCCTTCACAATCTCCCTGATGATATTGAATTACTCCAGCCTGTCTTCAGCAAGAGTTCAGTTAGGTTATTTTGGTTAGAATATCCCTTATTATTGAGGCTTCCTCTGCAGTTTTCCATCTGCTGACCACCTCTCTGTTCCTTGGCTATGAATTTCCACTGCCCCATGCTGTATTTAGAGCTGAGGTCAATCTCTGTATCCCACAGCAAAATTCCATTGCAATGGTCCCAACACCAGTATCAATAGCCTTCATCACCTACCTTGAGTAAGTCTTCTATATGGTGCTTTAGCAAGTTTCACTGCATTTTTTTTCTTTACTACTAACTTAAACATTCAATAGATGAAATATAATACCTGGAGGACAAGACGTTTTTTCTTTTTTCTACTGATTTTCCTCAGCGATTATTGCCTGTCAATGAATATTTCTTAAAATGATTCAATATATTATGTTGTGTTGTTAAGTTGAAGGTCTTCACATATTTTAACTTTCAAGAAAAATAAATTGGGTATATGTACCATACTTAAAAGAGTAACTTCATTATTTTTAGGCTGTGACTTTGTGCTAGCAATATGCCTATTGACTATTCTCTGTGAGCTGTCACTGTCAACACTCTTCTCTGTCCTTCCTTTCCCTATGTTTTATGAATTATTTCTCTAATGCCTTTTGATATGACATAATATGACAAAATATAATGTGACATGGTATTATATAAGATAATCTTTATTTAATTAAAATGTTCAATTAGGTCTGATTCTTATTTGAAATATTCCAATGACTTCCCATTACCTGAATTATAAATTCCAAACCATCTGTTCCATCATAGAAGACACAAATATACCCTCTTAGTCAGAATTGTTTATACTTTTTTGCTACTATCAGCAAAAAAAGATCAAGTGTAGTTTGATCTTTGTAGATCAACTGTAATTTGAGGCTACATGTTATTAAAGTTGAAAGTTAGGGCTTTGAGAGTTCATGTTTTACCTCCAAACCCTATTGCTATTCCTTTTTAGGTGTGTAAACATTTCCTAGTAATGTCACTTTTATGAGTCTAATTTTGTTCATCTACAAAATAGAATAACTCATACCACTTTGACAAGATTATTAAAAAGGTTTAATGAGATAATGCATTTATTTAGCAAAGAATGAGTGACATAAGATGCTAATATCTGGTAGGAGTGCATTTATAATTGGTAAGTACTAATATTAGTAACTCTTAATATTGTCATTCTTATCATACAATGCTGATGATGAAATTTCAAGTAGCATTTCATACTTTGTGATATATGCATGTCTCCCTTTCTATACTGTAAGTTGAGAGAAAATGTACCATTCCCAGGAAATGCTTATTTATATCAATTAGCATAGTGCCTGGGGCAGATGACGTGCTCATCAAATAAAAGTTGAATTAATGGATAAGATTAATATCTACTTATTTCAGTGTATACACATGTATTTTATGAAAATATTTATTTAAATAAATGTATATAACTCATATCAATAACAGAACCTCTTGAATATATTTGAGCTTATAAATTATCCAGATTTCATTTTGATAAGTTCTCCTTTCTAAAATATTAAGATTAAATCCATAAAATGCAAATATAATTATTCAAATTATTCACTCAGGTTTAAAATCAATTCTGTGTTTTTTTTTTTAAATAAAGTGACTGGGAATTGTATTAGTCTGTTTTCACACTGCTATAAAGTACTACCTGAGACTAGATAATTTATAAAGACAAGAGGTTTAGTTGACTCAGAGTTCTGCATGGTTGGGGAGGCCTCAGGAAACTTACAATCATGGCAGAAGGTGAAGAAGCAGCAAACATCTTCTTCACAAGGCATCAGGAGAGAGAGCAAGGGGGGAAACACTATACTTCTTAAACCATCATATCTTGTGAGAATTCACTCACTATCATGAGAACAGCATGGGGAGAATCCACTCCCATGATCCAGTTACCTCCCTAAGGAGATAGAATGATTCATTTGATTTGCAAGTACGGAAAACAGCTAGGCACAAACATCTTCTGTCTTACTCTTCACCCTCTTGGGAACAAGTTTGCCTATTAAAAGCCCAAGCTCTCTTCAGCTGTTCCATGACAGCTAAACAAATGTGTAGAACTCTATTTGCAGTGCTCATTATTAAAATGTTTACACCCTGAAGAGAATGTCAGATTTACAAATGATGAACATAAAATGAACGAGGGAAATGGAACATCTTTGGATGAGATACAAATAATTGATTAACACATAGTTGCATAACACTATGGCTTGAGAGATGATGGCTAAAGTAAGTCTATTACACATACGTTGTGGTGTATAATATTAGGTGTCAATTTGATTGGATTGAGGGATACCTAGATGGCTGGTAAAGTATTGCTTCTGGGTGTATCTATGAGGGCATTGTCTGAGATTGATATTTGAGTTGGCAGACTGGGAAAGGAACATCCACCCTCAGTGCAGGTGGGCACCATCTAATCAGCTACTAGGGCAGCTAGAACAAGGCAAGTGGAAGAAGGTGAGAAAAATTTACTCGGTGAGTCTTCTGGCTCTCTTTTTTCTTCCCATGCCAGATGCTTGCTTCCACTCCTCTTGCCCTTAGACATTAGATTCCAGGATCTTTGATCTTTGGACTCTGGGACTTGCACCAGTGACTTATTGTGGGTTCTTGGGCCTTTGGCCACAGACCAAGGGCTGCACTTTTAGTTTCCTTGGTTTTGAGGCTTTTGGACTCGGATTTAGGCACTACGGGTTTCTCTCCTTCCCCAGCTTGCAGATAGTCCCTATTGTGGGACTTTACCTTGTAATCTTGTGAGCCAACTCTCTCTAACAAAATACCTTTAATATATATACATAAAACGTATTGGTTTTGTCCCTTTGGAGACCTCTTGCTAATACTGATTTCTAACATGAATTAATTCAACAAATATCATCAAGCATTTATTACTTTCTAGGTAATATGCCAGGTGCTAAAACATGTTGGCAAATAATTTGTTATGTTAAAAATCTATTAATTTATTTAACAGCTATTTGCTAAGAGTTTAATATATAGCAAGCACTTGAGGGATTAAGGAATTATTAACTCAGTTTTGGTATAGAATTTAAAGTACCAGGTTTGTTGTAATTTTTAATTAAAATGGCTGTATAATAAGAAATATACATAAAAGAAGCTTTGATGTTACTTATATTTTCTTTTTCTTCTTCGTCTTGATCAAACATCTACAGCCATTAATTTTATTTGTACTCTATCACATCACTTGAAACAGCCCATTAAATCAATATGATTAAAGCAAACGTATGGTTCCCAAAGACATCCTTCTTACAAAACACATATTTTGATTCATGAACAGAATTTGATTTTGAGACAATTTTCTTTATTCAGAAATGTCCACTACCCATCATTTATTCCTTCCTTCCCTCTTCCTTTTCTTTTTCTTCCTATCTTCCTTCTTCTCTTTCTTTTTATATTGATGGATAAAATTGTAAGTGCTTTTCATATACATGATGTTTTGAGGATATATTCATTGCAGAATGACTAATTATAGTTATTAACATATGAATTACCTCCCACAGTTATTCTTTTACATGATGAGGATGTTTACAACCATTGTTTTAACATTGTTCAATAATACATTATGACTTATAGTCACTATGCTGTGCAATGTATTTTTTCAACTTATTCCTTATATTTAACTAAAGTTTTATATCCTTTGATCATTATCTCCCCAGTATTTCCCCACTCCAGCCATCCTAGCTCCTGTTTACCACCATTGTACTCTCTGCTTCTATGAGTTCAACATTTTTAGATTTCACATGAGTGAGATAATGCAGTATTGTCTGTTTGTGACTTACTTCATTTAACAAAACATCCTCCACGTTAATTTAAGCCATTACAAATAACATAATTTTCTGCTTTTCTGTGGTTGAATAGTATTTCATTATCTGTATGTCTTCCGTAGTCCTCTTGGTTTTCTGCCTATAATCTGTCTCGTCTTTTTGCAAACTCTTCCTTTGCCAGTCTTTCATTGGGAGTGTTTCCTGTGGTCATTCTAAGTCCCCTTTTTCATGGAACATTCCTCCCCTCAACCTCTATATCTTCAGTTCTGCTGATAATTCTTGAATCTAGCTCCCAAGTGGAGATATCTCTATGGAGGTATAAACCTGTGCAATCAAATAATTAATTTTGAACCTAGAACCTCTGAATAAGATATAGAGCTCTCCCAAATCCTATTTCTTTTCCTATTACCTCTGTCTCATTAAATGTTACCAAAGTCCACACAATTAGCAAAACAAAAGTTAAAAAGTAACTTTTACCAAAATTCCTCGGCCTAATGTTAAAGTAGGCACACAGGAGACTTCTCAGAATCAGGAAAATAAAGACATGTATAAGAAGTGTAAATGACCTAAGCTTTGAGAAAAAAAAGAAGTCTAGCAAAGAAGTAGAAAAATACTTTTGAAAACATAAAGGAAGACGTTTAAATAAAAAGTTAAAATTGGTGAACACTAGCATATATCTTGGCATAGGCCAATTTTAAGTTATATGGAAACTAATAAGAACCTTTAATCTCTAGTCAGGCATTTTTAATCTATTATTTATCGGTAAGAGGGCAAAGCAAATGGCAAAATAGGACAATCCCATTATTGTTCTTCTACAGTAACATAAATTTGAACAGTTATCCACATGTGAAAGTATCTTCAGAAGAGCTAAGGAAGTGAGGGGACAGATCATAGGGCATTGCTTTGGCATAATAATAAGAAAAGCTGCATGGAATAGGGTAGAAAAAATGTACTACCTTATTCATGTCATTCCTCTCTCAACTCCAGGAAGCACAATGTGAGAAATACACTGTCTTCTTAGAAAAAAGAGAAGACAGTGAGCATAGGACTTTGTCTTGGTACACTGGGGCCATCATACTAAAACCCAGTACCAGGAAGAACCCTAAATCCCCTCAATCCATGCCCATACTGTAGACTGAGCCACGTGATCTGCCCCAGTGCCAGGTAAGAACCTGTAGCTGCCTTAAAACAAACTTGGTCTCTGGGTCAAATCACTGCTGGCTGACTACAGAAGGCTTGACTTCCAGAAAAACCTTACAGGAGGCAGCCCTCAGATGCTACAGACTTCATGTGTGCCCCACTATTGTATTAGCCTCAGTGGCTATGGACTTTGTGTGCACCCCAGCACTGCACCAGCCTTGATGTCCACAGGATTACAGCTTGACACTGCACTAACCATGGAAATCTGATGCTTAATTCACCTCTAATATTGCAACTGCTGCAGTTGTTACAGGCTTAGAGATCACATTGGTTGACCAGCTCAGAATCTCTGGACAGACTTAATGCTGAAGAGTATTTTTAGATAAATCCAGACTGCAAAGACTGGAATATGTATTTAAATTTTCAATGATCAGGCACCAGTGAATAATCACAAGGATCAGAAACAATCAGAGAAAGATGATGTCACCAAATAAACAAAACAAAATGTCAGTGGCCAACCCTAAGGTGATGGAGCTGTATGAACTGCCCCCCGAAAATTTCAAAATAGCCATTTTAAGGAAGTTCAGAAAACTTTAAGAAATCAAAGAGAAATAATACAAAAAAAAAAATGAGGAAAACCAAAAAGGAACAGAATAAAAAATTTAACAGAGAGAATAAAATAAAAATTAAAAGTGAAATAAAACAGAAATCCTAAAGCTAAAAAGTATAATGAAAGAAGTAAGAAATTTAATAGAGAGCATCATCAGCAGAATTGATCAAGCAGAAGAATGAATCTGTGAACTCAAAGATAGGTCATATGAAAATATACAGTCATGGGAAAAAAGAAAGAAAATGAAGAAATCCTGCAAGATTTACAGGACAGCATGAAAAGAGCAAATCTTTGAGTTACTGAAGTTTAAAAGGGAATAGAGAAAGACAAAAGGGTAGAAAGCTTATAGTAAGAAACTTTTCAGCCCTAAAGAAAGGCACACATAGTCCAGTAAAGGAAGATCAAAGTGAACATCAGATTTGATACAATTAAGAGTACAGAAGACATATTATTATCAAGCTATCAAAGATAAAAACAAAGATAGAATCATAAAAGCAGCAAGATAAAAATAGCAAAAAGGAAGTTCCAATACATCTGGCAGCAGACTTTCTTTTTATAGGTTAGGAGCAGTGGGATGATATATTCAAAGTGCTGAAGAAAAAATAAGCAACAACCTGTCAGCAAAGAATACTGTGCTCAGTAAAACTGTTCTTCAGAAATGAGGGAAAGATACTTTCCCAGGCAAAAAAAAAAAGCTGAATAAATTTATCACCACCAGGCCTGCATTATAGGAGATAATAAAAGGATTATTATTCAAGCTAAAAGAAAGGATGCTGATGAATAACACAAAAACATTTGGAAGTAGAAAACTCACTGGTAAAAGTAAATAAAGTCAAAATTAGAATATGCCAATACTGTAATGACAGTAGGTAAATCATTCATACCTTTAGTATGAAAGTTAAAAAGCAAAGCTATTAGAAATAATAATTGCATTTATAGAACAATATGAAATACGCAAAGTTGTTAATGTTGACATCAAAAATTCAATCTCTCAGGGAAGATAACTCCAGCTGGTGCAGAGCCCCTAGAGTTTGATGTGGAAGTATCTATAGTGGAGCATGATCTGCGGCACCAATCCCCCAAGTTTCAACTTGCTCCTCTAGGAGACCTTAGCCTTAGCGAAACTATTGGGCATGAACAGAGCAGGGTGATCTTGCCCGTGAGACAGGGTCAGTCTTATCTGAGAATGCTTCTGTGTGTTGACCTCTCCTGGTGCCCCACATGCCCATCTCTGCTTGTAGTGCCGCATTGTATGACTAGTCAGAGTGTCTTCCAGGGTCTTGCATTATAGCTCCCATGCTGGCAGACCATGCCTGACTGTCAGAGAGCTCCAGCAGAGCAGCTCACATTGACACACACCAGCCCACCTTTCCATACCACAGCACCCCCATGCCACTTTGCCAGCATGCACTTTCCCATGACCATGCCAACATTGCTATGCCAGCATGTGTGCACATGGAAAAAAACCTACCTCCCCTTCCTTGCCAGTATACATGTGTGTATGCATTCCAATGTGGAACTACTGCTGTGAGCACACCACCTCCCCAACTGCGCCACCATTGCCAATGCAAACACAGAGAAGGAGACAAGTAGCCCCACCCTGCACTGCCATTACAGTCAGTGCGTTCATGGCATGGAGACCACAAGATCCATGCCCACTTGCATCTCACTCCCATGCTGACACTGTAGCCAGACCAAACCTACACATAAAGACTGGCAGCCCCACCCCCCCACACAGCACTACCAATCCCATTGTCATAAAGGAATGCACAGAAAGTGCCAACCCTGTTCCTGCCAGTGCCCTGCCCCTGCACCAACAGTGTCAATGACATGAATGTGCCCACAGTCACCAATGGTCTCATCACCAGCACATGCTATGCTATGACCACCACCACTGCAAACATGCACATGGAGACTGGTACATCTGTGCCAACCAGAACCTCATCTCAGCCAATGAGTATGCACCCCACTGTGTAGGTGCTCCTGTTGGCATATGTGTACAAGCATAGATCCTACTGCTACTGACCAGCAAAGCACTTTGGCTGCACCATCTATTGGAGTGTTATTATAAGCAATCCAGGAACACTTTGGTCCCTGCAGGATAGTAAATTCATAACCTCAAGAGGCAAGAGAACAAAGCTGGGGGCCCAATAGCAGCCCCCCAGAGTTAAAGCATGCAACTCAGGAGTCTTGAGTTGAGCCTTGAGTCCCTCAAATATTTCAGGAATGTATTCAGTTGACTGAAACTACCCTACACCACAATAAAACCCCAAAAGACATCAAAGAAGATAAAAAAAGAAAATATCCAAAGGACAGAAACTTCAAAAATTGAAGGAATATCAGACCACAAAAATGAGAAAGAACCAGTGTAAGAACTATGGCAACTCAAAAGGCCAGTGCCTTTTCTTCCAAGTGGCCACAATAATTCCATAGTCATGGTTCTTAAACAGGCTAAAATGACAGAAATAGAATTCAGAATATAGATGAAAATGAAAATCACCTAGATTCAGGAGAAAGCCAAATCCTCATCCAAGAAACCTAAGAAATAGAATAAAAACAGACAGAAGGTGAAATGTGCATTTTAGTAAAGAACCAAAATGATCTGAGAAAGCTGAAAAACTCACTTCAAGAAGTTCAGAATGTAAAGTGCAAGTAGTAACAGCAGAATCAACAAAGGTGAGGAAAAGATCCCAGAGCTTGAGCTTGAAGACTGGATCTTTGAAATAACTCAGACAAAAAACAAAACAAAACAAAACAAAAAACAAAAAACAAAAACCAATAAAGAAGAAAATAAAGAGAATGGAAGAATGAATAATCCCTGAAATAAATATGGGATTAGGTAAAGATATCAAGACAGCATCTCTGAAAACGAGGGTGAGAAAGCAAGCAACCCTACCAGGCTGCCTGTAGATCTTTCATCAGAAACCCTACAAGCCAGAAGACATTGGGTGCCTATATTTAGCATTCTTAAAGGAAAGATTTTTCCAACCAAGAATCTTATGTCCTGTCAAACAAAGTTTCATAAGCAAAGGAGAAATAAGACCCTTTTTATTAAAAGCAAATGCTAAGGAAATGTGTTACCACCAAGCCTGCCTTACAAAAGGTCTTGAAGAAAGTGTTAAATATAGGAAGGAAAGATCATTACTAGCCACTACAAAACACACAAGTGCAGGATCCAGTGACACTATGAAACAACCACACAAAAAAGTCTGCATAATAACCAAGATAACAATATCAAATTTACCCATATCAATTCTAACCTTGAATGTAAATAAGTTAAATGCCCCCAATTAAAAGTCACAGAGTGCCAAGTGGATAAAGAAGCAAGAAAACTGTATGCTGTCTTCAAGAGACTCATCACACATGTAATTACACATGGAGGTTCAAAGTAAGGTGATAAAGTAAAATCTACCAGGCAAACGAAAACAGAAAAAAAGCAATTGTTGCCAATCTACTCTGAGGGAAAAAAGTAAAAAAACAAACTTTAAACTAACAAAAATTAAAAAGTAGGCATTGCATAATGGTTAAGGACTCAATTCAACAAGAAGACCTAAATATTGTAAATATAAACACTGCCAGATACATACAGCAAGTTCTTAGAGACCTATTTAGGGACTTAAAAATCCCCATATTAATAGTGGGAAATTTCAACACTCCACTTATAGTATTAAAAAAAAAAAAAAATCACTGAGGTAGAAAAGTAACAAAGATATTCAGAACCGGAGCTTGACGCCTGACCAAATGGGCCTAATGCACATTTACAGAACTTTCCACCACAAAACAACAGAGTATACATTCTTCTCACCTTCATATTTTACATGATTTAAAATCAACTACAGAGTCAGGCATAAAACAATCCTCGGCTGGGCGCGGTGGCTCAAGCCTGTAATCCCAGCACTTTGGGAGGCCAAGATGGGTGGATCACGAGGTCAGGAGATCGAGACCATCCTGGCTAACACTGTGAAACCCCTGTCTGTACTAAAAAAATACAAAAAAAGCTGGGCGAGGTGGCGGGCGCCTGTAGTCCCAGCTACTCGGGAGGCTGAGGCAGGAGAATGGCATAAACCCGGGAGGCAGAGCTTGCAGTTAGCTGAGATCCAGCCACTGCACTCCAGCCTGGTTGACAGAGCAAAAAACAAAACAAAACAAACAAACAAACAAAAATCCTCAACAATTAAATAAAAAGGAATTATATCAACCACCCTCTTGGACCACAGTGCAATAAAAATAAAAATCAATGTCAAGAAATGTGGTCAAAACCATAAAACTATATGAAAATTAAACAACTTGCTCCTATATGATTTCTGGGAAAATAATGACATAAGTCCAAAAATTCTGTGAAACTAATGAGAGCAAGAATAAAACATCCAGAATCTCTGGAATACAGCTAAAGGAATGCTAAGAGGGAAGTATATTGCAATAATCACCCACATAAAAAAACCAGAAAAATATCCATTTAACAATCTAACACCACACTAGAGGAACTAGAGAAAGAAGAACAAATCAACCCTAAAGCTAGCAGAAGACAAAAAAATAATGAAAATCAAAGCTGAACTGAACGAAACAGAGACACAAAAACCATACAAAACATCCACAAATCCAGGAATTTTTTTTTTTATTGGAAAGACCTAATAAGATAGATGGACTATCAGCTAGATCAATTTTAAAAAAAAAGAGAAAGTCCTAATGAACATAATCGGAAATGACAAAGTAGTCATTACCATTAACCCCACAGAAACACAATAAAACTTTCAAAGACTACTATGAACACCTCCATGCACACAATCTAGAAAACCTAGGAGTTAATAAAATCCTGGAAACATACAACTTCCTAAGTTTGATCCAAGAAGAAATTGAATCCTTGAACAGAACATAATGAGTTCCAAACTTGAACCAGTAATAAAAAGTCTACCAAACAATAAAATTCCAGGACCAGTTAGATTCACAGCCAAATTCTACCAAACGTATAATGAAGACCTGGTACCATTCCCATTTAAACTATTCCACAAACTGAGGAGGAGTAACACCTACCTAACTCATTATATGAGGACAGCATCATCCTAACACCCAAACTTGGCAGAGACATAACAACAACATGAAAAACTTCAGGCCAATATCCTTGATGAACATTGATGCCAAAATCCCCAACAAAATGCTAGCTAACAAAATTCAGCAGTACATCAAAAAGCTAATCTACCATGTTCAAGTAAGCTTTATCCTTGGGATGCATAGTTGATCAACAGACACAAATCAATAAATGCAATTCATCACAAAAACAGACGTGGAAACACCACATAATCATCTCAGTAAATGCATAGAAGGCTTTAAATAAAATTCAATATCGCTTCGTGTCAAAAATCCTCAACTAAGTAGTCAGTGAAGGAACATATTTCAAAATAATAAGAGCCATCTATGTAAAACCCACAGCCAACATCATACTGAATGGGCAAAAGCTGGAAGCCTTTCCCTTGAAAATGATAAGAAGACAAGGATGCCCTCTCTCACTACTATACCTATTCAACATAGTCCTGGAAGTCCTAGCCAGAGCAATTAGGCAACAGAAAGAAACAAAGGACATCCAAAAAGGAAGAATCAATATTATTAAAGGAGCCATATGGCCCAAGGCAATGTACAGAGTCAAAGCTATTCCTATCAAAATACCAAAGACATTCCTATCAAAATACCAAAGACATTCTTCACAGAATTGGAAATAAACTAGTCTAAAATTCTTATGGAACCATAAAACAGCCCTAGTAGTCAAGGCAATCCTATGCAAAAAGAACAAAGCTGGAGACATCACATTATCCAATTATGAACTATAATACAAGACAACAATACCGAAAACAGCATGATACTTCTACAAAGTAGACAAAAGATATACGTAACAGAATGGAGCCTAGAAATAATGCTGGGATTATAATCCTATCCCTGATGGGACCTATAATCGTCCCATCTTCAACAAAATCAACAAAAACAAGCAACGGGGAAAGGACTCCCTATTCAATAAATGGTGGTAGCCATATGCAGAAGATTAAAACTGAACCCCTTCCTTATACCATACACAAAAATCAACTCTAGATGGATTAAAGATGCAAATGCACAACCTAAAACTATAAAATTTCTGGAAGATAATGTAGGAAATACCATTCTGAACATAGACCCTGACAAAGATTTCATAATGAAGATGCCAAACACAATTGTAACCAAAACAAAAACAGACAAATGAGATCTAATTAAACTAAAGAGCTTCTGCACAACAAAGAAAACTATCAACAGTGTAAACAGCCTACAAAATGAGAGAAAATATTTGCAAACTCTTCATCTGACAAATGTCTAATATCCAGAATCTATACAAGGAACTTAAATAAATCGGCAAGCAAAACCAAACCACCCCAATAAAAAGTGGGCAAAATATATAAACAGACATTTTTAAAGCTAAGATATACACGTGGCCAACTAGCATATAAATAAATGCTCAACTTAATTAATCACTACATAAATACAAATCAAAATTACAATGAGATATTATTTCATACCAGTCAGAGTGGCTATTATTCAAAAGTCAACAAATAACCGATGCTGCTGGGGTCATGGGGAAAAGGGAACATTTATACAATGATGCTAGGAATCCACATTAGTTCAGTCACTGTGGAAAGCAATTTGGCAACTTCTCAAATAACTTAAAACAAAATTATCACTCAAACCAACAATCCTACTGTGTCTGGAATTGGTGGCTTCTTGGTCTCACTGACTTCAAGAATGAAGCTGCGGACCCTGGTGGTGAGTATTACAGTTCTTAAAGATGGTGTCCGGAGTTTGTTCCTTCAGATGTTCAGATGTGTCTGGAGCTTCTTCCTTCTGGTGGGTTCATGGTCTTGCTGACAGGAGTGAAACTGCAGACCTTTGAGATGAGTGTTACAGCTCATAAAGACAGCATGGACCCAAAAAGTGAGCAGCAGTAAAATTCATTGCAAACAGCGAAAGAACACAACTTCCACTGTGCAAGGGGACTCAAGCAGCTTGCCACTGGCTGGCTTGGGCAGCCTGCTTTTATTCCCTTATCTGGCTCCACCCACATCCTGCTGATTGGTCCACTTTACAGAGAACTGATTGGTCCTTTTACAGAGAGCTGATTGGACCATTTTGACAGGGTGTTGATTGGTGCATTTATAATCCCCGAGCCAGACACAGAGTACTGATTGGTGCATTTACAATCCTCTAGCTAGAGATAAAATTTCTCCAAGTCCCCACTAGGTTAACTAGATACAGAGTACTGATTGGTGTATTTACAAACCCTGAGCTAGACACAGAGTGCTGATTGGTGCGTTTATGATCCCTTAGCTAGACAAAAAAGTTCCCCAAGTCCCCACCAGACTCAGGAGCCCAGCGGGCCTCACCCAGTAGATCCGGCACCAGGGCTGCAGGTGGAGCTGCCCATCAGGCCCCAACCGAGCCTGCACTCCTCAGTCCTTGGGCGGTAGATAGAACCAGGCGCCACGGAGCAGGGGGCGGCGCCTGTCCAGGAGGCTTGGGCCACGCGGGAGCCCATGTCGGAGTTGGGGGGCTTGGGCATGGCAGGCTGCAGGTCCTGAGCCCTGCCCCACAGGGAGGCAGCTGAGGCCCTGTGAGAATTTCAGCGCAGCCTGGGCAGTGCTGGGGGACCGGGCACAACCTCCACAGCTACCGGCCCGGGTGCTAAGCCCCTCACTGCCCTGGGCCTGCGGCGCCGACTGGCCACTCTGGGTGTGGGACCTGCCAAGCCCGCGTCAGCGCCGGTGGGAACTCGCGCTGGCCTGTGAGTGCCCGCGCAGTCCCGGTTCCCGCCTGCGCCTCTCCCTCCACAACGCCTGCAAGCAGAGGGAGGCGGCTCAGGCCTCGGCCAGCCCAGTGAGGGACTCCCACAGTGCCACTGCAGGCTGAAGGGCTCCTCAAGCGCTACCAGAGTGGACGCGGAGGCCGAGGAAGCGCCCAGAGCGAGGGCTGCTAGCACGTTGCCACCTCTCACTGCTATTGGGTATGTAGCCAAAGAAATATAAATCTTTCTACTATAAAGTCAATGCAAGCCTATGTTCATGGCAGCACTATTCACAATGGCAAAGACATCGACTCCTTCTAAATGCCCATCAATGTAGCCTGCATAGAGAAAATATGGTACATGTACACCATAGAATACTCTGCAGCCATAAAAAGGAGATTATGTTCTTTTTGACAACATAGATGGAATTGGAGGCCATTATTTTAAGCAAACTAATACAGCAAGGGAAAACCAAATACCGTATGTTCTAACATAAGTGGGAGCTAAACATTGAAGATATATGGACACGAGGAAGGGAACCACAGACACTGTAGTCTACTTAAGTGTGGAGAGTGGGAGGTGGGTGAGGATTGAATAACAATTGATACTGTGCTGATATCTGGGTCATTAAATAGTCTGTATACCAAACCCCCATAACACACAATTTACCTATGTAGCACACCTCCTAATTTATTTTAGATTCATGTGTCCCCTGAATCTAAAATAAAAGTTAAAAATATGTGGGGGAAAGTTGAGGTAAAGTGTAGAGTTTGGTTTTTTCCTCACATTCAAAGTTAAGTTGCTATCAGCTTAAAATAATGTTTTATGATTGTAAAATACTTTTTGTAAGGGTCACGGTAACCACAAAGAAAAAAATCTATAACAGAAACGCAAAAAAATGAAAAGCAAAGAATGAAACATACTAATAAAGAAAATAACTTATCAACAAAGAAAGACAGTAAGAGATCAACAAATATAAGATATACAAAACAACTGAAAACATTTAACAAAATGAAAGTAGTAAGTCCTTGAATATCTAGATTAAATTATCCAATCAAAAACGTAGAGGCACTGAATGGAAAAAAAAAAAAAAATCAAGAGTGTATACCAGCTAGAAGAGAGGGTCTTCATCTGTAAGGACACACATAGACTGCAAGTAAAGAAATTCAAAAAGGTATTCCATGAGAATGGAACCCAAAAGAGAGCAGAAACAGTCATATATATATATATATATATATATATCTGAAATATCAACACTATATTTCAGATAGAATAGCCTTTCAATCAAAAACTGTAAAAAGAGACAAAGAAGGTCATCACATCATGATAGCAAGGTCAGTTCAGCAAGAGGGATTTGCCTCATTCTTCCTCAACAAAAGTAATTGAGTAAAAGCAATGGCTTCAGAATAATGTCAGACATGCACATATCTGATCTCAGTGTATAACCATTATAATGTTTTCATGGATGTACTTTTACAGCAAAACTGGACATTTGGTGAAACTCTTACTCCTCAGCTTTTATTCTCACCTCCGTATGACCATGTAAATTTTCCCCATCATCCTCCAAAGGCCCTTCATTGTTCTAGGGTAAAGTCTAATCATCCTTAGCATGGCTTATAAGGAGCTTTATGACCAAGCCTCTGTTGATCTACACCACACACACACGCGCGCACACACACACACACACACACACACACACACAGAGTCAACTCCTTAGTGCAATCTTCTCCAACCTCCTTATAGATGTTTAAGTCAAACAGTTAACACTGTAATTTTCTTGTTTGATGCTTACTACAGTTTGTAAATGCAAAACTGTAACCTCTATGGAGCAGGATCTATATTTGTTTTGCTCACCAATATATCTCTAGGACACTGCAGAAGAGAGCTGCTGTCAAAATAAGTATTTCAAAATTAAAGACTGGTTTGTTATATATTTTCATTTTTTTCAAAAGCTCATATTTTTATGCTTTACTTTTTAATTATTTAATCTTCCCAGTATAATTTTGTATTCATACTTATATATAAACTTCTACTTATGTACATTTAAGTTATTAACTTTAATCCTGGCATTGTCAGAATTGGTCCTTTTCTTCAGAATTCTACAACCATTTTACTGCTCAGACTCTTGCAATTAAATCTAATTATTGTATCTTCATGTTTTCACTTGGAATTGTAGTTGGCTATTACCTGAGATTGGTTTCAGGCCAGAATTTTCAAGATTTGGCTTTACGTGATTCCTGTTTCTCATGCTGCTCATTCCATTTCTTGGTCTGCAATGACTTTGCCCATTTGCTTTGGCAGCCTGAGCTCTGAATTTTTTTTTTTTTTTTTTAGTGTCAGATTGTGTTAAACAGTTTGGCGGGAGAGAGTGTTGATTGAACAAGCTTTCATTAATAATGCAGTGACAGTCCCCAGCCATGAGTAGGAAGGAACTGCCTCAACAACACTCCCCAGGTTTACATGACACCTGTGGTTCTTACGTCTGAGCCTGTAATGCCAGAAGAGAAGCACCTGTCTAGAAATTATTTTATTTTATTTTATTTTATTATACTTTAAGTTCTGGAATACATGTGCAGAACTTTCATTTCAATACAATAAATCAGTTTTCTCATTGTAAACTTTGGAACCTGTGGGTGGTTTTGAATTTCAAATATTGACAATCAACGATTGTCTTTTCATATATTTGATTTCTCTGTTACTTTCCCGGTAATATGGGTCCTCTTTGACTTGAGTTTTAATATTCATAGCATTATTGACTTCAGCTTATCTAATTTTGCTTCAAACTCAACTCTGTTTTTGAGTGTGTGTTTCTTCAAAGTGTATCATACACCAGCTTCCTAATATAGTTTAGATTTTATGGTAAAGTGAAATTTCCAGTGCCCTTAAATATGTTGCCTTTAATATATGGTGCCTCAATTTATTTTCCAATGTCAATATATAATTAATAAACAAAAAATAAAAAATAAGGGCATGGTACGGTGACTCACACCTGTAATCCCAGCACTTTTGGAGGCCAAGGTCGGTGGATCACTTGAGGTCAGGAGTTCAATACCAGCCTGGCCAACATGGTGAAACCTCATCTCTACTAAAAATACAAAAATCAGCCCGGGTGTGGTGGTGGGTGCCTGTAATCCCAGCTATTTGGGAGGCTGAGGCAGGAGAATTGCTTAAACCCAGGAGGTGGAGGTTGCAGTGAGCCAATATCACGCCATTGCACTCCAGCCTGGGCAACAGGAGTGAAACTCTATCTCAAAAAAAAAAAAAAAAAAGATTCTTGACTATAAGTGAAGGATTGAATATATGCTTAAATATTTTGTAAAACATAACTCCTACATAGAGTTGCTGGACTTAGCAATAAAACTAAAGGACACTTAATTAAGTATGTCTTAAATTACATATTCCTGTATTTACTCATATAAAGTAGTATTTGTTATTTATCTGAAATTCACTGTAACCTGAGAGCCCTGTATTTTACCTAGCAACCTATTATCACACATTATCTAATATTTATAATTTACACACTTATTTTTATTAATAGTTAAACCAGAATTGGCAGATATCAGAAACTTTAGATTTCAGACCTAGAAGGAAGTCTTATTTAGAATAATTATTAACTATTAAATATTTTGCATATAAAGTATTCATTTTATAGAGCTATTTTTTAAATTTCAGGATTTTTTGACTTTAAACCACGTCTTTAAATGGGTGCTTATGTAATTACTTTTTTGAGTAATTTTTGTGATCATAATTTTTGTTCTTTCCTTTTATGCTTGTCACTATAATCTCTGCCATTTGTACCACATTTATTTTTTATTATATGTTTCTCTGTTTCCTAATTAAGTGGATTTTTCTTTAATTCATTTTGAATTTTCAATTGCTTTCTTCTTGTTATCTATTCTTCCTGAAGAAATCCCATAAATCAACTAAACACCTGAGTCAGATTAAAAACTTTATTGATGAGCCAAGAAATATTTTAATGATATTTAATATTTAATAACATTAATGATTTAATAACTTTTATTACTGACCACAAAAATTAGGTAAAAATCCCCTGAAAGGTATATGAGAGGCATTCAGTTTCTTAAATCAAATTATTAATATATGTAAATAACACAGCTGTACTTGTATTTTTTTGGAAAGAAGAGACTACTCAAGAAAATGCTTTTATATTTAAGTTATCATACAGAAAAATACATAACCGAAACATTTCCAAAAATTGAAGTATAATAAAAATATATTGCTGTGAAACATTTGCAAAGACATGCAGATTCATTCAGGAGTAGGCCCATTTTAAGAATTTAAACATTTCAGGCACATTGGAAACAATTCCAGCAATAAGTCATTGGTTTGTCAAAGCCAGTCTAATAATACCCTTATTAACTATTTTGTGAGTGCTTACTATATATGAGCCAGGATTGCACTTAGCTAACATTTTACCTTCATTTCCATGTTATATCTTTACTTTAACACTGTGAGATGGCAGTATTCTTCTTGCTTTTTGGAAGAGAAATGTATGGCTTTTTAGAACAGAGTTTTTAAATTTCAGAAAACAAAATGTATATTAAGCAATTATATTTAAATGTGCTTTAACATTTAAAGGTAGGTAAAATAAAAATAGGTAACTTTTTTTTTTTTATACCATTATCACTACTTATCTTTTACTGGGATAGAAACTCTCATTGCTCCTCACAAGGAAATAGACTTGCATCTGAGACAATTGCATACTAACACAGTTACACCTCAATTTCCATCCCAGTATGCTAAATGCTAGCAGTGACTTTGGGCAAAATACCCTCAGGCTTCATTTTCTTATCTGTAAATTTAGATTAACAGTCACTATATCATAGGGCTGCTGTGGCAATTAAATGAGACAATACATAAGATAGATTTAGTATCTGGCTCATAGTCAGTATTCAATAACTTCTGGTAATCATTAATTTAACTTGTGGTAGACTAAATTTTTCCAGGTCAGGTTTTGTCTCTCTTGTTATCAAGTTTTTCTTTAGTTTATATTAAGTCAAAATTATCTTTTGGCAGTTTTCCTCAGTGTTTATCTCACCTCAGTTATCAGAGGCCCATTTTGCCTTCCTAAATTCTTAGTTTATCTATTTTTTCTGCTTCTAATCAGCCAAACAAAGAGACGATTCTATTACCAGGGGATTTTTCTAATCCAACACTCATTTTTCTTTGTCACATCGCAGAAGCAGGAAAACAAAATGATCTGCTATAAAGCATGCATTTGACAAATTTTTTTTTTTTGAAACCCTGACACTGAAAAAAAAAAATCTCATTGCTTATCCTTTTAGAAGTAGGTTGGGGGTAAAAGGTGGGCAAGAAGGAACTCGCTGTCTTTTCCATACAAGCAACTGCCTTGAATAATTGACACACTATATGAAATTATCTAAAAACCTTAAAACATGATAAAACTTTATTAGGTTTTTAATTAAAAAGTTAAGAAATGGTCATCATGCTAAGTCAAGCAAACTGGTGTTATGCCTATGTCCCTTCTTCTTAAGATAATCATACAATAGGAATTCAATTGAGTTGTTTTCATTTTTCTTTTTTTGGAACCTTTAATTCATACAAAATTTCTCAACGAATTACATAATTACATCTTCAGAATTTATGTGAAAAATTGTGAATGGATGTAATGAAATATTAGGCATAGATGCAAAACACATATATAAATGTATGTATACATAAATGAATGTATTTATTTTATATATGTTTATACATAAACATATATATTATATATATATGTCACTGTCTGTGTTTATAAAACTGCACACAGATAAGTATGAGAATTTAATGGAAGCGCATTAAAATATTCATCATTTTGCAGTCGAAGGCCATAATCCTAAAAGAACACAGGAACAGAAAACCAAAGACTACATGTTCTTATTTATAAGTGGAAGCTAAACACTGAGCACACATGGACATAAACACAGGAACAATAGACGCTGTAGACTGCTAGAGCAGGGAGGAGAGATGAAGTCCCGGGCTGAAAACCCACCTGTTGAGAACTATTGCATGATGTTGAGGTTTGGGGTACAGATCCCGTGCCCAAACCTCAACATCATGCGATATTCCCATGCAACACACCTGCACATGTATGCTCTGTATCTAAACTAAGAGCCAAAATTAAAAAACAATCAATCATTTTATCTTATGATTTTATTTCTTTTTATATGTGTAACCTGGTAGTTTCTGAATTTTTAAACATGAACATCTAATTATATTAAAATCAGATATAAGCAGCATCAAGAGAGAAAAGGAAATACAAGACAAAGAGGGGAAGAAAAATGAAATCAGATAAAAAATTCTTAAAAGCATTTTTAAAAAGATTAAAATGGTTTGAAAAAAGAAACTAACACAGAAAAGAGACAGTGAGCACAAAGACAATTCCATATTAAGCCTGCAGTAAATGTAGCAGACATCATCAGGATTTTGCATACATTTTTACTTTTTCAAAGACAAGGCTAAACATGTAACAGGAGATCCAGCATATTGAGAGTGGCGAATAGTTTTTAAGGGTTGATTATTTTCCTGTTTACTCCCCTTCTACTGCTTTCAACTTAGAGTCCGTGTTTCCAGTAGCAGAGAAAACTTAAGAACCAATTATATTACTTTTATTCCTAATGTTTTGAAGTAGTGGGGGTTCCTTAAAAATAAAAAAACAGAATTACTATATGACCCAGCAATTCCGCTACTAGATATATATCAAAATGAAATGAAGTGAGTATGTTGAAGAGTTGTCTAGACGCCCATGTTCATTTCATCATTCTTCCAAATAGTCAAGAGATGGAATTAGTCTAACTGTTCATCAACATATAAACAGATGAACCAAATGTGGTGTATATACACAATGGAAAACTATTCAGCCATAAAAATGAAGAAAATCTTGTCATTTACATAATGAACGAACCTAGAGGACATTTCATTAAGTGAAATAAGCCAAGTACAGAAAGACAAATAAATACTGTCTGATGTCAGTGATATGTGGGATGTAATAATATCAAACTCACAGAAACACAGAATTGTGGTTACCAGGAACTGGAGACGAGATGGGAAATGTTGGGGAAAAATGCTGGCGGTGGGGGGGGTTGGTTAATAGTAAAAAGGACAGGCATTAAAGAGTATGATTAAGTAAGCACAAATCAAATAAATATTTGGAGGGTTAAAGTCACAGCCTAGTCACAGAAGCCACATCTTGGCCTCTGATGCTGACATCTGCAATTGGTGAATACATTCTTTATTTGGCTCAGGCCAAATTCTAGGATGCCATGATCAGTTTTTAATTGCAAATATTTTCCCCCTCAGAGTTTACTGGCTTTAGGTCCTGGGTCCTGCCATGTACTGTCTTCAGCTTCCTGGCCCAGTGGTCTACCACTAATGTCAACTTTGTAGCTAGTAAGTCCTATAATGGTAGACTCCACAGCAAACTTACTGGCTCTCAGTTTAGTGTGTCCATGCAGCCCTGAAAGAAGGAGAGGCTTCTGAATGCTTGCTAGTCTGTCTGTCTTTCTCTTTCTCTCTAACCAGCAAGTTTCTATTTTTGATTAGGCGTAGACTTCCCCATTTTGACACAGAACAGTGTATATAGAGGACTCCTAATCAGAGTAGTATGCATTCTGCAATACCTTCATCTTTCTACCACCTGCACCTCAAACTAAAATCCAGAGAAAAGAAATAAGTAGACACGTAAACACCTGATTCTGATTCACCTATATGTTTCTCCTTTTTTTCACTATAAATTTCAGGAGGGAAGGGAATTTCCATCTCCTTATTCCTATCTGAATAATTTTATTACGTACAACTTTGTTGTCCAACCTACAAAACTAAAGTAGGAAACACAGTTTAGAGAGTGTTTCTCCCATCCAAGTACTAACCAGGCCTGACCCAGTTTAGCTTCAAAGATCAAATGAGATCAAGCATATTTAGGGTGATGTGTCTGTAGACTTAGACTATGTCTCAAGAAAATAGCCTTGTGATTTTTACACCAAAATTTTGAATGTCACCAGCTAAATATACTTTATCTTCACATTTTTATACCTAATCCTAATCTCTTGCAAGGTAAAGAGACAAACTGGTTGAGACAGAATAAAAGTCATGTATTTAAAAAGGGAAAAAGGAAGTTTTAAATTACTACCCATTATGCATGTGTAGTAGTCCATTCTTATGCTGCTAATAAAGACATATCTGAGACTGGATACTTTATAAAGAAAGAGGTTTAGTTGACTCACAGTTAAGCATGGCTGGGGAGGCCTCAGGAAACTTACAATCATGGCAGAAGTGGAAGCAAACATGTCCTCCAAATGACAGCAGGAAGTGGCAGAATGAGAGAAGTGCAGTTCTAAGGGGGGTAAAACCCCCTCACAAAACTATCAGATCTCATTAGATCTCACTCACTATCACAAGGACAGCATGAGGGAATTGCCCCCATTTTTCAATCACCTCCTGTGGGGTCCCTCTCCCAACATGTGGGGATTACAATTTGGATTATAATTCAAGATGAGATTTGGGTGGCTACACAGAGCCATACCATATAATTCTACCCCTGGTCCCTCCCATATCTCATATCCCTTTCACATTTCAAAACACAAGGATGCCTTTTCAACAGTCTCCCAAAGTCTTATTTCATTTATTTCATTCCAGCAAAAGTTCAAGTTCAAAGTCTCATTTGAGACAAGGCAAATCCCTTCCACCTGTGAGCCTGTAAAATCAAAGCAAGTTAGTTACTTCCTAGACGCAATTGAGGTACAGGCCATTGGTACCTCAATTAAATACACTCATTAAATACACTCATTCCAAATGGGAGAAATTGGTCAAGACAAAGGGGCTACAGGTCCCATGTGAGTCCAAAATCCAACAAGAAAGTAATTAAATTTTAAAGTTCCAAAACATCTCCTTTGACTCCATGTCTCATATGCAGGTCATGCTGACACAAAAAGCGGGCTCCCACAGCCATGGACAGCTTGCCCCTGTGGCTTTGCAGGATAAAGTCCCCTCCCAGCTGCTTTCACAGGCTGGTGTTGAGTGTCTGCAGCTTTTCCAAGCGCACGGTGCAAGCTGTTGGTGGGTCTATTATTCTGGAGTCTGGAAGATGGTGGCCCTCTTCCCACAGCTCCACTGAGCAGTGCCCTAATGGGGACTTGTGGGGGCTCTGACCCCACATTTCCCTTCTGGACTGCCCTGGCAGAAGTTTTCCATGAGGACCCTGCCCATGCAGCAAACCTCTGCCTGGATATCTGGGTGTTTCTATACATCCTCTGAAATCTAGGTGGAAGTTCCTAAACTTAATTCTTGAGTTCTGTGCATCCACAAGCACATGGAAGCTGCCAAGCTCGGGGCTCATGTCTTCTCAATCAATGGCCTGAGCTGTACCTTGGCGCCTTTTAGCCATGGATGGAGTGGCTAGGATGTGGGGCACCAAATCTCTAGGCTACACACAGCAGGGGAGCCCTGGGCCTGGCCCTGGCATGAGAGGGGCTGCTGTGAAGATCTCTGAAATGCCCTGGAGACATTTTCCCCATTGTCTTGGTGATTAATATTCTGCTCCTTTTTTACTTAAATTTCTGCAGCAGACTTGAATTTCTCTTCAGAAAACGGGGTTTTCTTTTCTACTGCATTGTCAGGTTGCAAATTTTCCACACTTTTATGCTCTGCTTCCTCTTGAACACTTTGCCGCTTAAAAACTTCTTCCACCAGACACCCTACATTGTTTCTCTCAAGATGAAAGTTCCACAGATCTCAAGGACTGGGGTAAAATGCCACCAGACTCTTTCCATAGCGAGAGTGACCTTTACTCCAGTTCCCGAGAAAATACTCATCTCCATTTGAAGCCACTTCAGCCTGGACCTTGCTGTCCATATCACTGTCATCATTTTGTTCCAAGTCATTCAACAAGTCTCCGGGATGTTACAAACTTTTTCACATTTTTCTTGACTTCTGAGTGCTCCAAACTCTTCCAATCTCTGCCTATTATCCAGTTACAAGTTTACTTCCATATCTTTGAGTATTCTTATTGCAGCACCCCACTCTACTAGTACCAATTTACTGTATTAGTTCATTCTCACACTGCTAATAAAGACATACCCAAAACTGGGTGATTTATAAGGGAAAGAGGTTTAATTGACTCACAGATCAGCATGGCTGGGGAGCCCTCAGAAAACTTACAATCATAGCAGAAGGGAAAGCAAACACATCCTTTCTTATGTGGCAGCAGGAAGAAGAATGAGAGAATTGCAGAGCAAAGAGGGGAAAAGTCCCTCACAAAACCATCATTTCTGTTAAGGACTCAATTACGTTCCTGAGAACAGCATAAAGGAAGTGCCCCCATGATTCTATCACCTCCCATGAGGTCCCTCGCGCACATGTGGGAATTACCATTCAGCTTATAATTCAAGATGAGATTTGAGTGAGGACACAGAGCCATACCATGTCAGCATATTATAGACACCTTGAAAAACATCTCTCAATAACTATATGCTATCCTGCAAGAGGGTTGTAACATAACCTATTTAAATGTCTCCATAGTATTCCAAATTTCAGTAAATTCTGTATTTTATATCTGTGAGTGTTATCTCTTTCCAGAAATTAATATACTAATATCATTGTTAGATAAACATTTATTCTAAAGGTGTTATTATTATTATTCATAGTTCTTAGATTTGGGGCTTCCATATTTGGAAATAACAGCATTCAGAACAGTGAGATTACTTGTCAGAAAAATGCTGGAGGACATGTCAATTTCATTGCGCCTTTTAATTTACAGATTTTCTTTTTCCATGAACAACTGCCTTTTTTATTTGTAACTTTTTGTCTTTATGTATACTAGAAAATATCTTCAGTATCATTAATGGCTTTTCTTATTCATGCCACATAATTATATTTAATTCATAAGACAATTTGCTATAATCTTTCATTTTTAGAAAAGCAATATGTGGGCTTTTTATACAAAAAATTAATATTTCATCGAGTATGAATAATTGTCTAGTACTTAATACTTTTTATATAAATTCACTATGAAATTTTACTGCATAAACATACTCATTCCAAATGGGGGAAATTGGTCAATCCTTTTTCAGGGTTCTTCATAGCTGCTAAGTATTTTAAAGCTTTTAATTTACGATGTAAAAGTCTGAATTAGTCCAATTATTTTTGCTTCGTTATAATATCATTTTAAAAAGTGTTTTGGGGACCAGTTCTTTCCATAGTTACTAGGAATTCAAGTGTGATTATAACTTACTAAAGTGGGATCCATTTGATCTCCTCCTCTGGAAGAGATTTAGCAAAAAGCTATCTAAATAGCATTAAAGCAATCCATTTTATTCAAGTGAACTCTGAGGAAACCACATTATTTATTTGTACTATTTCAGCTAATTCCAATATAACATATAGTTTCGTTACAGGAACAGAACTTAGTAGTTCTTAAGTGATAAAGGAAAGTACACTAAAGCAATATATTCAGAGTTTAGGGTGGAGGCTTGGAGCTCATATTTATCATTGCCTCAGCCTCCTTTAGTGTTTCAAACTCTTGCAGCTGTACACAAAAGCACTGATAACAGAATCACGAGCCTAGTACAATTTTAACAGCTGAACATACACACAATCTACTCAAATGCACAGTATTCTAAATATTTAGAGAGTAAATCTTAGATGATAAGCTTAAGTAAGGCTTTCTCTTCTCTCACCATTATAGATAGCTGATCACCCTAAAAACTCTGCATCTACTTACCTTTGAGATTCAGGGTTGCTGAATAAGTAATATGTTTTCAAGAAGGAGAGATGCCATACAGATTCTACTCTGGGAAGCAGAGGGGTTTAAAGAAATCCACTTATGTGTCCTGACTTCAACAGGAGAATATCCAGGGTTTTAAGTACCCTACATACTGAGCAGTAGAAATAGCAACATTTTCTCTTAAAACAAAAAGGTAAATATGGAGTAGACAGAGAAAAAGGGGTAAGGGAACAATGTTGGAAGTTCCCTCTCCATTGTGAATTTTTCAAGCTAGAACAGTAAATCTCTATTAGTCTTCCAAATTAAGGAACACCCTTAGACTCAGACTCTTTATGAGAACTAAATTGATTCATCACATCTATTAGGTTCTTACTGATCATTCCAGTTCCTTATAATAAAACTGTTTCTTCAAACAGCATGTTTTTAACTTTAGCAATTATATTATAACATTGAATAAAACATAGATTTGGGAAAACTACTGTTTGCTAGCTCATTTTCTTCTTTCACATGAAAAGAAGTGTACATTTAGTTTATTAACTATTGAATTAAACATAGCAATGTTACCGTCTTAGAAGGATTTTATAAAAATTAGATAATATTTATGAAAAGGTTTTATAAAACTCCAAAAGGAATAGAAATTTTAACTGACATTATAATTATTAGTAGTGTGATAAAATGTTTAAACATGTTTTGGACACAGGCAAATAGGAACCAAATGTATTGTATATTTACTTCATAAATAAATATAGCAGTTATGAATATCAATCACAATATTCAGATTCAGTTATGTAAGAACTTTATTTCCAGTGGCTCATATTCTGATATTTTCTTCCATGGAATTGGCAGATAATCTTGTTTGCACACATGCAACTCATCCCTAGAGATTATGCCACAATTCTGTTTGTTACAAACACAAGATCTGCTTACTGGAGCAGAAGCCATAAACTGAGAAACTGGACTTCAATAGAAAGGGAGAAATAAAAACTATCCCTGACTCTGAAAGACATATGAAAGTAACTTCTTCAGGGAGAAGGAAAATGATATAGGTAAGACATTCAGATCTATATAGAAAAGGGAAGAGAAAGAATACATGAAGGTAAAATAAAACTATTTTTTATTAGTTTAGAAAACTATTTTTATGCCTAATTGATCTGAGACAACTGTTTGTTTAAAATAATAATAGTACATATTGAGCATCCTTAATTTGAAAATCTGAAATCCAAAATTCTCTAAAATCCAAAATTTTTTTAGTTCCAACATGATGTTACAAGTGGAAAACTTCACATTCGATCCCATGTGATAGGTTGCAGTGAAAATGCAGTCAAAGCATTTTTTCAGGCACAAAATTATCTGAAATATTGTTTAAAATTATCTCCAGGTTGCGTATAAGGTGTAAATAAAACATACTTGAAGGTTCACACTTGGGTTCCACCCCACAGACATCTCATTATGTATATACACCTATTCCAAAATCAGAAACATTTCTGGTCTCAAGAATTTCAGATAAGGGATAGTCAACCTGTAGCAAATGTACTGGATAGTTATAGCACATATTCTAAGTAAAATGAATGACAGCAATATCATAAGTAACTGAAGGGAGAAACTGGAATACTCTGTTAAGAGGTCACAGCACTATACGTGAAATGGCATAGTGTTATTTGAAGGTAAATTAACATTAGTCATATATGCATAATGAAAAATCTAGGGCAAAAGCTAAAACACTTAAAAAGAAATATAATCAATATGCTAAGAAGAGAGATAAAATGGAAAAGCTAGAGGCAGAAAATGAGGTAACAAAAGGAGAAAAAGTAGCACAACAAATAGAAAATGACTAAAACATGAAAGTCACAATCACTTTTTCAATGAATGTTCTAAATATACCAGTTAACAGATATTGTAAGGGAGGATTTAAAAACAGACACAAATATATGTTGCCTATAAGAAACCAAGTTGAAACAAAACCGTATTTTATAAATTTTATAAATATGGTATTTATAAATATCATATTTTTATCAACTCAGATACACCTTGCTGAGTAATCAGAAAAGTTGGACTAGTTATATTAATTTCTGCTTTCTACAGGGAAATTTGCCACTGATAAAGTTGAGCATTGTGTAATATTTAAGGGGTCAATTCTCCAAACAGCAACATTAAATTTGTATGTACTAACATTATAGTGTCAAAAAATAATGAGTTTAAAACTGATAGAATTAAAAGGAAAATTACACATATTTATGATGATATTTGGAAACTTTAACACCCTTCTGTTAGTAACTAATGTCAAGCATGCAGAAAATCAGTAAGATTAAGATAATTTCAATAGAACTATTAATCAACTTGATCTGCAATACCATAAATATGTAGAATACTCTATCCAACAACAGAAAATATACATCCTTCTCAAGCTCATATATAACATTAACCAAACTAGACCACATCGTGTGCTATAATACTAAGTATTTTATGAAATAGAAATAGTATCAAGTTTTTTCTTAGTCTAAAACAGAATTAAACTAGATATCAATAACATAAAGTTAGTTGAAATTTTTCCAAATATCTGGAAATTAAACAATATAGTTCTAAATAAATCACAAGTCAAAGAAGTTATCTCAAGAAAAAATTTTAAAATATTAAAAAATTTTCATTTTAAGGTAAATGGAAATTAAAATCAACTTATTCAACATGAAAAAGATAAAAGCAGTTAATAGAGGGAAATTTATAGCATTAAATGCCCATATTAGAAAATAATAAAGATCTAAAATCAAGTTTATATTCTACCTTATAGCAATTTAAGCATAAACCTAGCAAAATAAAAGATGATAAAACTTAAAATACTAATCTATTAATTTAGAAAAAGAAAAACATTTAAAAGAACCAGCAAATTCAAAATCTGGTTCCACAAAATTTAAATAAAGTTGATAAACCTCTGGTTGGGCTTACTATGAAAAAAGTTGAAGACATCAATTACTATATACATACTTCAGCTTTGACCACTGGACTTTGGAGGTCATATTTCCAGAACCCTCTACAGAATAATATGGAGGCACAAGTCTGATTGGAGTGGACTGAAGAGAGAATGACATTGAGCAATAGGAGACAAAAGTATATTCTCTTTAATATTTTGAAAAGTGCTACTGAAAGATGGAGAGGAGAAAAACTGACCACTATCCAAATTGGAGTCAGTGAGTGTAATAAGATGGGAATAATAGAGCATGTTTATAAGCTCATAAAAATGGTCCAGAGAGAAGAAAAAAATCGATGATGTATAAATAAGATGATAAAATTGCTGGCATAATGGCTTTTAAAAGAGTTAACATGGATGAGATTTAGCACAGTTTAGTTAAAGAAACAGGACAGAAGAAGTGATTAAGGAGACTGGTGGGTGTTAGATATGGTTGTGGTATTTTGAGTAATTCCTCTTCTGATTGCTCCAGGTCCATAGGAGAGTAGTAAGAATGCACTTGGGGTGATTGTTGAAATGAAATTATTGAGCATTTGAGGAGAGAGGAGAAGGCGCGTGGTCACGTTTTAGAGGGGTTAGAGAATAATGGACAAGGAAAATATAGTATGATTGGCAGAGGGCATTAACTTTTGTGGTCACCACTTAATTTACTTCATTTGACTTTTAAAAAGTTTTTATGCTATTATTAGAAGTATTCTCTTACTATTTTAGTAAGCAAATAAAACCTGAACCGGTATATTGGCAAAATGTATATATATGTGTGTGTGTGTGTGTGTGTATATGTATATTATATATATGTGTGTGTGTATATATATATAGAGTTTAGGTTTTTTTTTCTTTTTTTTTTTTTTTTTTTTTTTTGAGGCGGAGTCTCGCTCTGTCGACCGGACTGGAGTGCAGTGGCCTGATCTCAGCTCACTGCAAGCTCCGCCTTCCGGGTTTACGCCATTCTCCTGCCTCAGCCTCCCGAGTAGCTGGGACTACAGGCGCCCGCCACCTCGCCTGGCTAGTTTTTGTATTTTTAATAGAGACGGGATTTCACCGTGTTAGCCAGGATGGTCTCGATCTCCTGACCTCGTGATCCGCCCGTCTCGGCCTCCCAAAGTGCTGGGATTACAGGCTTAAGCCACCGCGCCCGGCCAGAGTTTAGTTTTTAATAAAGTATATATTAAGAAGTTTTTAATAAAATGGTGTTTTATTTAAGAAAGCAGACTTGTCTTAATTGAATTCTAAATCATTGATGTAAAATCCAGATACTGTATTACGTGGAAGTAAAATCGTGTTGCAAGCATGTAGCCAATCTAGAAAATTCAGGCAGTAGAACTCTTTTATATAGTAAGACTGGTTTATAAACAGTTCATATAAAAATTTCTGCATAAATTTCATAGATAATTTCAGACTGTTTTACTCCAGAATTTTGTCTTTGACAAACTTAATAAGGAGTGCATACAAATGGGTTCTTATAAAAATAAAGCTATAAAGTTTATATATGACCTACCTGTTGCACAGATTAATTACATCACGGTAGAAACATTGTGAAGCATTTACATTCCCTTTAATATATTATTGAGGGCTCTTTACAACTTGCATAATGACAGTGCTGACCATAAAGAAGCAGGTATATTCTTTTCACCATCACTTTATGTTTTAGATAGTATATTTTGTTAGGTTCCTGGAGAGAAAATTAATTTGAATATTTTTTGTATAATGTGTATATATATTGAAACATTTGAATGGCTTATTTTGCCCTCCTTAATGTTACCTATTTATCTATTGGCCATTTTGTGATGTTCAATTGCTGCTTGATAACAAGTATTCACAGCAGTATGTTTTTTGATAATAGAGTTGAAATTATAGGCAACCATGAATTAGAACTGAAAGTTAGTATCCCTCCTATTGAGATGAGTATTAAAGTTAATTTTTGTATTTTAAAATATAATCATGCAATCTACTCTAAATTAATTCTTTTCTGAATAATGGAATCATAAAATATTTTACCAGAGAGTGGTAAACGATTTACCTATTTATCTTTATTTAGCAATGAAATATCTATTTTCAGAAATATTTTTAGAAGAATAAATTCACCTGTTTTAAAAATCACATCTTTTAGGTGCTGAATTCCACCTTCCCTATAAATCAAAGCAGAGGGATGCAGCCAGGCTAAGTGGAATAAACAGTGCAGCCATACAGAGGAAAAACTGTTTGTAAACCTGAGTAGAACAGCTTCACTTGACAGAATTCCTTGGCTCTCAGTATTCTCATTCAACAAACATCCACAGAAACAGCCATACAAGGTGAATCTGAAAAACAAACAAACAAACAAGAAACCTCTACTAAGCATCTTCTGCAAACAAATCGTTGAACAAAGCAGATACCCACTGTCCCTGACGTGATGCTTCTGTTGGATTATCTATTTTAACTTAGTAGCACTCATATGTCATTATAAGTAACTTTATTTTTACTTTTTTCAGAATTTTATTTACCATGTGGTTCTGGATTAGAATCTAATGATAGGAGTGCTTTGTAGATATTTGAAAAATGAAAAAGAAAGGCATGTTATTTTCTAGACAGGCAGACAAATGAACAGATGTGGAGTTTACTGAAGCTTCAAGGTGGGTCTTTCTAAAGTACCTTATGGCTTTGTTCTTGCATACTGAGATAGAACCTTACAAAAATCACTGGAAAAAATAGGGTGGAGACTGGTAGAGAAGCTGTCACCAATGCTTTTATTTGCAGAAACAAAATGGGCTTGATGTGAATCTCCAGATCCTTTGTAGATTTTCTGCAACACCTCGGCTCACATGCAGTCTTCCTGAACCTGAATCGAACACATGGATAGAAAGATGGTATAGTGACAGTTTGACCCACCTTCATTGATCAGTTCCACCTCAGGGGTGTGGAGCTGCCAATGCCAGAGGGTTTCTTGCATCTTTTTAAATTTGGCATGTGAAGCAGCCAGCATCATTGTCTTTTCTTGATCAAGAACAATTTTCTTTTTGAAAATATTGAGAGACAGAGACTTCCTGGACAACTCAGCCATAAATGGAAAGGGACTGTCAGCAAATCTTTGCCGTTTTGTCTTTGATTTTCATTAAAAGAATGCCCCTTAGAGTCTTGGGACATTCTTTAATGTCAATGAAGGAAAAATAGAGCTTCTATTTAATTGTATCTTAACCTTTTAAAATTTGGATTGTTGTCTATGGTTTAAAATTAACATAATAGTTCTAATATAATTTAACTTGTAGAATATAATATTAATATGCATCTGTTGTATATATAAGCCAATAAAATGTTGCTATTAGTTACAGTTGACATTGTTTGAGAATAATTGAACTGCATAATATATTATCAATTAGAAAAAGAAAGCTATTGGTATTATTATTATTATTATTTTTTTATTATACTTTAAGTTCTAGGGTACATGTGCATAACGTGCAGGTTTGTTACATATGTATACTTGTGCCATGTTGGTGTGCTGCACCCATCAA
>NW_012117766.1:1922148-1923712 GCF_000951035.1 Colobus angolensis palliatus
AAAATGCAGAAATCACCGGTCTTCTGTGTCCTTCGCGCTGGGAGTTGGAGACTGGAGCTGTTCCTATTCGGCCATCTTGCTCCGCCCCAAGGTATTATTTTTTTAATCTCAATATTTTATATTCTGTGATTTATAAATATAACATAATTTATATTCTTTCATAAAAAAATATGGCACTGTCATTTACTACTTAACACCTATATTTTCAACCTTTTGTACAAGTGATATGACATTGTTTCTCTCAGGCTGAAGCATTGCAGAGCTAGTGCACAATCTTACAGCTTTCGTGTGTTCTCTGAGTGAATGAGAAAGACCTTACATAGGTTTGAAAACCAAAACAAAAGTTTGAGAAAAAATGAAAAATAAGATTTCATTTAATTTCATTAAAAAATTGTTTTTAATTTTTAAATGTTTAATTAATAGATAATAGTGAATAAATTTGTCATGTACAACATCATGTTTTGAAATATGTTTATATATTGTGAAATGGCTAAGTCAAGCTAATTTATATATGTATTGCCTCACATAGTTGTCACTTTCATAATAAGAATACTTAAATTCTACTCTGTTAGCATTTGTCATTTGTCAACAACACAATATTTTTTTTATTAACTATAGTCACTATGTTGTACAAGAAATCTCTTAAGCTTATTCTTCCTATTTAATTAAATTCTGTAACATTTGACTAGCATCTCTCCAATACCCTACCTCATCACTCCAGGTCCTGGTGACCACTATTCTACTCTCTACTTCTACAAGATCAACTTTTTTCGATTATATCAGTGAAATCTTGTAGTATTTGTGCTTTTGTGCCTGACTTATTTCATTTAATATAAGGTCCTCTAGGTTCATCCATGTTGTCACAACTGACAAAATGTTCTTTTTTATGGCTAAATAGTATTTCATTTTGTATATTTACCACATTTTCCTTATAATTCATAGGCTAATGTATTTATTTATTAAAACACTAATGCTTAAGAATTGTTAGCCTAGGCAGCAATGGCAAAACCCCATTCCTACAAAAAAATACAAAAATTAGCCAGACATGGTGGTGCATACCTGTGGTCCCAGCTGCTCAGGAGGCTGAGGCAGGAAGATTGTTTGGGCCCAGGCGGTTGAGTCTGCAGTGAGCTGTAATCATGCCACTGCACTCCAGTCCAGGTGATAGAGCAAGACCCTGCCTCAAAAAAATAAAAAGAAGAGAAAGAAAAATAAATGTTGCCACAGCATAGCATTAATACAAATGTAATTTACATTTAAAGTCATGGATGGGATATCTTCAAAAATTATGAATGAATATCTTACTGATCTTCAAATAGGGAAAAACTTCAAGCATGAGTGCCATAGATGTAATTATGTCTCATCCAAATTCATATGTTGTAGTTTAAACACCAAGGTGACTACATTCGTTGATAGGGCCTTTAAGGAGATAATTTAAGAGTAAATGAGTTAAAAAAAAAAAAAATTGGAGCTCTAATCCTATAAGACTGGTGTCCTTATAATAAGAGGAGGAGACATCAGAACATGTGCACTCTTGGGCTCTCCTCTCTCTCTCTTTCTGTGT
>NW_012117766.1:1924312-1994461 GCF_000951035.1 Colobus angolensis palliatus
AATGAAAAGTTTTGACTGTATAAATATTAAAAAATTTTGTAGAGTAAATGCCTACAATAAATAAAATTAAAAGTTGAATGAAGAAATGGACAAAATTTAACATAAATGGAAAGCAACTGATTTATAATGCAGATAATTGTATAAAAATAATATAAAATATGAAAAGAGCAAAATCATAAATGGAAATTTATTACTTAAAGGTGTATATTATTATATTTCTATTTCTTCTATAGTTTTATACTTATTACTATAATAAATATAAATTAAAATATTATAATCTTTCACTTATCCAATATTCAAGGGATGTCACTTTAATGATATTTTCATTATAAATTGGCAAAGATCAAATTTTAGCTCTGAGTTATCTGTATTGCCACTTTCATATCTCTCTGAGTATCTAGGATTGACAGTGGTGCAGTAAAGGGGTACTATAGTAATAATGGGGGAATAAATTATGCTGAAATCATGGTCTAAAAGTTTACTTCTTGTTCATGTCTAATGCAAGACAGTGATAGACTTCTTTTCTTCACAGTTGTTCTACACAATCTGTAACACTGCCACATGAAAACAAATTTAATAATTTGCCTTGTCAGGAAAAGAGTAGAGAAACAAAGGAACAATGAATTTGCCTGGAAGTAAGGCAAAGTCCTTCTATCAGAATATACTAGCTGAATCTAATCACACAGGCCTGCTCAACAGCCAAAAGGTCAATATAGTACAGGTGCCAGGAGAATGGAAAGAGCTGGACATTGGAAGTCTCCACTAAAGGAATCAGATAATGTAACAAGAAAAGAATAAGTTTAAAGTATTCTGAAGAAAATTTAAAATAACACAATAATAACCTTAAAATGTTTGTTCCCTCGGAACCAGTAAGTTTTCTTCTTATAATTGATTCAAATAAATTGAGTATAATAAGCAGTAACATATTTTTAAAATTATTATATTCTAGGTATTCTGTAACTTAATTTTTATTCATAATCTCATTTAATTCTCACAAAACAGCCTATGAACTAGTTAGTAATATCATCTTTATTATGATTGACAAAGAACATAAACATACAGAACCTTTAGTAATTTCTACAATGTCACTCAGCTAATAAATTTTGGGGCTGCAGTTTTAATACAAGTAATATTATTCTAAAGACAATGGTCTTAATTTTACATGTTACTAATGATACCTAAAAGATATTCTCAAGGAAGTTTACCAAAATAATTTTATTATTGAGTGATATTCAAAGGAAAAAAATAGCTTCCCAACTATAGAAGAATGGTTAAATAAACTGGATTATAGCCATATGATTAAACATAAATAGCCATAAATAAAACAAAAACAAGTATTTACAGTTATTTAGAAAGTACTTTAAAGTGATAGAACAAATAAAAATGCAGCATTCAAACCCATATTTTGTTTCACATTTTAGTTATTTACCCATCCATTAATTCATTTGTTGAACAATTTTTTTTTGAGACAGAGTCTTGTTCTGCCTGTCACCCAGGCTGGAGTGCAGTGGTGCAATCTCAGCTCACTGCAACCTTAGCCTCCCAGGTAATTTACTGAGCAAATATTAATTGTGCAAATATTATTTGCCACACACTTTACTCTGCTATTAAGGACACAGCAATGAAGGGAAAGTGATAAGACAGAAGTGTAGGGAGGAAGGGAGAGAGGGGTGAAGCTGATTTGTAGATGGTAGTGAGGCTACTCTGAAAAATTAATATTTTTGTTCACACATAAATGATCTTATATCCTAATGTATCATAGTACAGAGAACATTCTGGAGAGACTGAAGAGCCAGTGCAGTTATGGTGGTAGAAAACCATTTAACAATTTCAGAGGCAGAAATGAACCCTGTTTAGTGGAAATTTGTTAGAGAAGGGGTGGATAGTATAGATGAAGCTAGATTTAAGTAAGACCCAGATCATCCAGGGACTTGTAAGTCAGACCAAGTCATTTTGAATTACTGATTGACTTTCCCCAACAGATTGGACTGGGAAGAGAGAAACAGATAAATGATATGATTTTGTCAGGAGTTCAACTGAGCTGAAGACAGCTGAGCTGCTGGGTGTCAGAGCAGTCTTAGGACATCAAACCAAAATGAAAGTACTAATCGATCATTTAATCATCTACTGAGGTGATATAAACAAGAGGCTAAAACAAAGAAAGTGCCATCCCTGCCTCTTCTGTCCTCTTCCGTTTTCCATAATGACACTTCTCACAGTAGAGAGCTAGGTATACAGATGTGGGGGGTCCTCTCACCATGAGGGAGACCCCGCAAAAAAGGCTTCTCCTGTTGTATGGATCCACGGGCTAGAGAGCGAAGGGTGGCAGAAGTTGGGGAGAAAAGTACTGAAGATTAAGTAAGTGGAGAAAAATGTCTTCAGGTTACTCACCAAATTTCCTAATGAAAAAAGGTTTAGACAGTGGTACCTGGAGAAAGACACAACCTAAGGCCATTAATAAAACAGCTTCTGAACGAGGGTCCCAGAGCTAGCAATACAGGTATGCGTAAGAGGGTAGCTGGCCGGGGAAAGTGAGTTCCTGAATCTGCCTTCACAAACTGCAATGCGTTGACTCTGCACCAGGTCTGGTGTTGGGAGATCAACTTCCCTGTGAGACCTGCCAGATAATGTACTTGTTTGCCTATGGTCAGGACTGAAAAATCACATGGGTTTTGGGCCATGAGCTGGTTCCCTCAAATTCATGTTCTTAAGGCTTGTCTATATAAGAAATAGTGTATATACATGTATATTAACATAATATTTTTATAGAAAAGTATCAAAAAGAAGTATACAGATTATTGATCATCATCTTTGATTAATGAGATTATGATTAATTTTTGTTTTTCTTGTTGAATTTTTCATATTAAGATGATGATGTGAGCGTATGCGTATAAAGAACACAGCCTGAAGGCATTAAGATAAGTTAGTGGAAAGAAGTAAGATTTGAGTTTGGCTTTGGATCATGAAAAGAAATCCTGGATGCTAAAGAAAGGAAGAATTTATGAAGAAACAGAATAATAAGTCAAAGCTATGATACAGAAAAGTTTGGTATCTGAAGGAAATCTAATAGTTTTATTTAATTCAAAGAAGAAAAATTAGTATCGAATGGTACAGTGATAGGCATCTTGGTTTATATGCAATTCTACAACTAATGGAGAGTAAATTGGAAAAGGTTTGTATTAAATTGTGGAAGCAACTTTGAGCTCATCATATACATTGTTGTCATAACTTTTCAAGAAATAAACAATAGTAGAGTCAATTAATGTGAATTTTCTTGTGTCTCACTGAGAACTCCTTGATTATAACATACACTTCCCTGGCCTTTGATTGCTTCACTTTCTCCTAGCTTGAGTGCAATACCTGTGTAGTTCTGAATATTTATCTGATCTCTTTATGTAGTAAATTAATAAGTGATTCCTGTTCAAAGACATGAGTTCAGATTCAAGTCAAAATAACATTTCTGGGCCATGTAAATTTCCCAGTGTCAAGTTACTTCTAAGTTTACAGGTAATGTCCCTGCCCACTTCCATCATAAGATGTGAGCTTTAACTGTATTCAGAGAAGCTTACATTGTGAGTGTCATGACTTAGAGCTATGAATGAATGCAGCTTTTTATTTTCCTCTTTATTAAAAATTCTTGTCCAGCAAATCAAATTAGGACCTAAGCAGAGACATCTATACTCATTTTCCCAAAGTAGAAACATTAAGAATAACTCCAAAAATTCAGCCAGACAAACCATCCTTAGTTGTCTAAAAATATATGTTATCCTCACTACACATAAGGGCTCTATCAAATAGCAAGAGGCAGTGCCATTAATGATGATCTGTAGAATAAGCTGGACTTTTTTTAAAAGTGGAGACACAATACGTTAGTTTGGGAAGGAGTTAATGTAGATAAGCGTCAGGAAGATAGAAGTGGAAATCAAAGAGCAGGGACAGATGGGGAAGAGTTTACAGAATGAAAATCTGTGGGATTTGGGAATTAATTGGTTGTGGAGAAGAGGGAGTGGTAAACAATTACTCTGAGATTTCAAATCTAGTTGACTGACCAAATTGTGGTGTTCTCTCTCTATATAAAGTGCTTAGGCATGTTTCCCTGAGACTCAGCTGGTCATAGTTTTTATCATGTTTCCTAGGATTCAACTGAGTGGGGTTTTCACTCAATCAATCCAATCGATAAACATGTCACACACTGATATCACAGAAACAATGTAAATCTGAACCTTGGAAAATATATGTAAATATTCTGCATATGTGTAACTCTGTGTGTGTGTGGGTGTGTGTGATATGTGTGTGAAGTACAGCACACTAATAGTCTGTATGCAACCATTTATCTCTGCTAAGCACTGTTTTAATATGGCTTAATATGCATCAACTCATGAACTAACTCAAACTTCAAACAAAAATGCTATTTTTTGACTAGGTGCTATTATTAATTCAATATTTACAGAAAAGAAAAGTGAGGTTTAAAGAGGTTAAATGATTTTCCAAGAGGCACAGAACCGGCAGACACAGAGGCTTATGTGAAGTCAATCTCATTCTAAGCCTTACAATAATTCCTCATAATGTGCTTCACTATCCAAACCTGGGGTGGCTGGGGAGGGTAGATATGCAGATCATAGAATCTGGGATACTTTGGCAAAAACAGAAGGTCTTTGTTAGAAGCATGGATGAGGCTGCTTGTGGGGGAAGCACTGATACTCAGATTTCCTGAAGCATAGGATGAGAATAGCCGTGCTAGGGGAGTAGGAGAGCAGGTCTAATTCATGCCCCATGGCGGGGACAACTCACTATTCCCATCAAAACTTCAGTCCAGAACTGAATTAGGTAAGGTTAGAGGAGTTGATCAATAAAAGGAATTCCCAATATTGAAGGGCAATACTAGATAAAGAAGCCTGTATTTTAAAATGATTGTAAGATATTTATTTCACTTTTACATTCTTCTCAAAATCCACTCATAAGGGTTTATCTATGTTCAAGAATATAGCAGTGAAAAACAGGTCCAGACAGACTAAACAATCTAGACTTTATAATAAACTGAACAGACTGGCCACTATATTTACATAGACTGACGTGCTTGAAGTAATGACTGTGGATGACCCTTTGAGACCCTAAACAAAATGGACTACTATGAACATCATTTTACTGCCCAACAGTCATTATCCTTGTTGTCCTTCAGCCTCCACCTTCTGTTTAGGCAGCCTTTGTAATTCAAGGGAAACTACCGAATTTGAGCTTCAGGGCTTGATCCTGATTAAGAACGGTTATAGCAGCAATTCCACATTTTGCTGGTGAAAGGTTTAGGAGCGGATTCATAGTGCAATGGACTTAATGAGACAAAATATTTTCTGAAAAGTTTTTAATTTTTTTGTCTGTTTGTTTCCAGGAGAAATTCATTCCAGATTGTGAAGAAATCTTAGTGCCAATTGCTCTGGCAGCCATATTATGAGCATGAGACAATCAGCCATAGAAAGAAATACTCTGTATGATAGTTTAGAAAGAAGCAGGACAGAAACTTCTAGAGTTACATTGATTAATGGCTGAATCTGTGAATCCTGATGTCTGTCCTAACTTTGGATCTGTACTTATATGAGTAAATTATTTTCCTTATCAAAATCTCTTCTTGTTTAAGCCAGCGTGAATCAAAGTTTCTGTTTCACGTAAACAAATGTCTTTTACTGGTATGCTGACAATCTGATTAAATTGAGCAATCCAGATACATAGATATGACCAGTTATGAATACCAGTTTGGTTTTATGAACAATTCGAGACCTTGGCTACTCCAGAAATAATAACACTCTGGTACTTTTGAGTAATACCAGATCAGGATCTCTGACTAAACCTGGTAGACACACAGTTCAAGTACCCAAAAGGTTTCTGTTCTCTTGCCCAGCCAACATCTCAGGAAATCAGTCATTCGTGTACAAAATGAGAGCTTGATCACCCTACCTAGGCTCTGTCATGCTTCTGCATTTAGCGGGTGGGTGACCTGAAGACCTGGCTCAGCTGGCATAGCTGGGCCTCTTTCTTTAAGTAGTCATTTATTCTAAGCTTTTTCTATTGGTCAGGCAATAATGCATAGGACACTCCAGGGAAGTAGAAATAAACCTAGATTTGATAATTATTTTCCCATAAAATTAAATTACAAATTATATAGCAGGGGTGCTGACAATGAATACTTGAGTAAAAAAGATTGCTCATATGAGTTACCACGTAAAATGATTACATTCCTGATAGATAAAGTTTTAGAGTTGCTATTTTTTAGTCACAATTTATGTATAGTACTTTGAATAAGTTATTCCAATGATTTTTATGTTGTTTTTCAGAGGTCCCTTTATTTAAAGATGAGAGGAGAGGTTGGGAAGAAGCACATGAAGCTAACTCTCAGCCCTCACCAGTCCTTCCACATTCTATTTCCTAGCAGTTCAACTTTATCTGTTTTGTGTATTGAGCATCTGAGTAATATTTTATTTGGAAAAATAATTCTATTCTTCTTTGTTTAAAGAACTTTGTACATTCTTCTCTGACTTTATATGATTTATCGCATTTTAGCTATTTGGGATTGTAATAGAACCCTTACATAAAAAGTAAACCTGTAGTTCAGATCTCTCATATTCAACTACAGGTCATGTTTTCAGAATGACGTTGTGCACAAAGCTATGAATCTACTTAAATTTTCATAGAGACGTTTAGTATGATGAAATTCTTCATTACAAAACTAGGATTTTACCTGTTGCATAACTAATATCAACATTCGTATTTGATATTGTCCTTGAGGTTGACTAAGAGTAACAATATTTTCAATAAAATAGAAACTTCTAAATATATTTGCTGTTTTAAAATGATAGTTTTTGTACTTATAAATTAATCTAAAATTATTTTAATCACTATATTATGTGACAAGGTGCCATTAATTTTAAAATTGTTTGCCACATCATTTAAAAAATTTGATGACTTCTCTATGTCAAAACAAACATCAACAAGGTCAAAACAAAGCAACTTTGTTTTATTAAGAACATAATTAGTATGTTGTAAAACAGTTATTTTTGTTTTAACCTCAGCTGTGAACAATAAAGCAAAAGGAAAATAGACATACATACACATATTTAGAAGTTTGATATGAGACAAGACTGAAACACTGTACTCTTCCACTAAATTTATCCTCTTCCTTCTTAAGAGTTAGACTTAGGATGATGCACTTCTCTGTTCCATCAAAGAAATTTCTACTGAAAGTAGAAAAAGGATAACCTCTGTCTTTCATTATGACCCATCATATTATATCTTGTACATTGAGTAGACAGATGAGGTGAAATTTCTACTTCTTCTTCTTATCACAGTAAGTCAACTTTAAGAATGCCTATATTTTTAGACAAAGGTTTAGTAATTTTCAGTGCTGAAACCTTTAATCATTCATTGTGCCTGTAACAAAAAGATAGAACTTATTTCAAAAATAGCAGCCTTGTCATTTGAACTAAAGAAAGAAGTCTACAATGTTAATAGATCACTGTGACAGGTTTTGTGGTTAGAAATAGGACAGAGGCAAAAAAAGAAAGTACTATTTTCATTTATCTTTCTTAGTAGTATGGACAGTCAGAGAGAGAGAGAGAGACAGAGAGAGACAGAGAGTGCATTTGAACATGCAGATATTTTACTCTGGCTAAAAACAATTTAAAACTTTTTTTATGCTATCCGGTGGTTTAAACCTTATGTTGACAGATAATAAAACTATTCTTTTTTTTTTTTTGTCAGCTTTAAAGAATATTTATTCATCCATCTAATCATTTTATCTTTTTTGTTATTCATTTAACAGGTATTTATTGAACACTTCTATTAGTTTAAATACTGTGCTAGTTAATGCTTTTCTAACAGTGAAAAAGATACTATTTAACAATATACCAAAACAACATGAAAAATTAAAACATTAAACATAAAATTCAATAATTAGTTTTAGCTCAAACAAGTTTATATAAATATGTAGTAATAATTTCTGACAAAATCCATATGCAGATTCTGCTAACAGAGTTTTCTGTATGTTCCATTAGTTTAAAAATCAGACTACTGAATATTTTATAGAGGAAAAGTTATATAATACAAAATCTTAAGAAATAGAAAAGAGAAATACTCAAACAGAAATAATGTTTTATTAAAGACTCTTAAGTATTGTTAAAAGAAAAACTTTAGATGAATTAGATTTAGCAGAGTATATTTGAGCAAAGAAAAATTCATATATAAGGCAGCCCTCAAAACAAGGAGACGTTCAGAGACTTCCATCCAGCAATGTGGGAAGGTAGTATTTACAGACGGACAAAGGCAGAGACATACAGAAAGAGCTTGATAGATTATAGCTTAACAATCACCTTACATGAATTTAGTGTGATTAGTTTGCAGCCTGTGATTGGTTGAAGTTTGTCTGATGTGATTGGCTGAAACTCAGCTACATATTACAAAAATACGATTTTAGTTATGTTGTAGTTTGTTTACATACCAAGTTACATTACAGTTTGCTACATACAAAGGCAGCTTTAGACAAAATTTAATTTAACAGTATAATGGAGTATTATATGAACAGTTGTTTTTGTCTTCCTGTCTTGTAAGAGATAAAATAGCATATTTTTAAAAATTTTATTTAGCCATCAGTGAATTTTTCTATGTTATTAAATGGTGACGGTATTTTAAATTCTAGATAATTCTATGCAATTATAATTTCCTTTAACATTTACAAGGCCCAATATCTTCAAATTCCATATTAAACCAACATTTATTATGAACTTTGCATAAAATACAACATATCTTATACAAATATGTATTATTATTTTATCTTACAATCAAGTGATATGAAAGTATGGTGGTGAGGTTATCACCAAATTCAATTTTAAAAAGAACCAAAAATAGAAAAAACCTTATCCTTGAGATGCAACGATGTGACTTTTTAGGCATAATGTGTTTTCAAATAAGCAACGATATAGTTCACATTAATTAATTCCTCCAAATTCTAGAAGAAAGAAAACAGAAGAAAATAAAAATTTTGCATAAAATGTATTGAGCATTTACTAGATGACATACATTGTGGATAGAAGGGAAGTGAGTTTGTTATTTTCACATTTTCAAGTGAGACCTGAATTTTTGAGATTTAGAATCTCTCTTACTTTGTTCAACATATGTAAGACTGGGTAAATTATAAACAACAGAAATTTATTGCCCACAGTTCTCTGAGATCAATGCACCAGCAGACTACATGTCTTCGTAGAGGAGCCATTCCTCATAGATAGATGGTACCTTCTTACTGTATCTTCACATAGTAGAAGGGTGAGAGCAAGGTATCTCCTTTCAACATCTTTTAGAAAGGTTTTAATCCCAAACATGAGGGCAGAGTCCTCATGGCTTAATCACTTCCCCAAAGGCCTTACCTTTTAATACTACTAGATTGGGTATTATGATCCAACATACGAATCTGGGTGTTGTGCCAACATTCCAACCACAGCATTCTGCCCCTGGCTCCCCCAAATTTATGTTACTATCATATGCAAAATGCATTCATTTTATTACAATAGCTCCCAAAGTCTTGTTACAGTACCACTTTACATGTCTAAAGTCCAGAGTCACTTTTTTTTTTTTTGAGACAGTCTCACGCTGTTGCCCGGTCTAGAGTGCAATGGCGTGATCTCAGCTCACAGCAACCTCTGCCTCCTGGGTTCAAAGCTCCTGCCTCAGCCTCTCGAGTAGCTGGGACTACAGGTGCGAGCCACCACACCCAGCTAATTTTTGTATTTTTAGTAGAGAAGAGGTTTCACTATGTTGGCAGGCTGGTCTCTTAACTCCTAACCTCAGATGATCCACTTGCCTTGGCCTCCGAAAGTGCTGGGATTACAGGCGTGAGCCACCACTCCTGGCCCAGAGTCACATCTTAATATCTAAATCAGATATGGGTGAGACTCATGGTACAGATTATCCTTAGGCAAATCACTCTTCAAGTATTAATATGCAAACCAAAATGTTATGTACTTTCAAAATACAATGGCGGAACAGGAATACAATAGATAGTTTCATTACAAAAGAGCAAGATAGGAAAGAAGAAAAAGGTAATAGGTCCCAACCAAATCCAAACCCCGGCAGAGGAAACATTAAATTTTAATGCTCCGGAGTAATCTTTTTTGACAGAAAGATATACCTTCTGGCACACTGGATCAGAAGCTCAGTCTCCAGGGCTTTAGAGGATCTCACTCACATGGCTTTGTTGAGAGTACATGCCTCAGTTCTCACTGTCTGGGTAGAGGCTTATGCTAAGCTGGACTGTATGTCAGTGGCTCTACCAGTCTGAATTCATAGGATTGGCCCTGCTCTCATAGCTCCATTAAGCATCACCCTGGGTGGGTACTGCTTGTGGTAGTCCTAACTCCATGGTCCTATTGACCATTACCCTAGTAGAGGATTATTCTGGTATGTCCACCGTTTCAGCAGTTCTCTGCCTGAGCCCCAAGACTCTCTGGTACATCCTTTATCATCAAGGTGGAGGGAGCCAGATTCTTACAACTTGTGTATACTACATCATGATAGAGATTGCACCACAAAGATGCAGCCAGGCTTTATAACTTGAACCTTTCAAAGAGGCAACACAGACTACACTTGGACTCACTTGAACCTCAGCTGCGGCAGCCAAGTAGCACTGCACCAGAATGGAGGCAATGAAGCCTTGAAATTATTCAGTTACCAAGTCTCCGGCAGTCTGGGACTGTGATGACTAGGACAGTCCCAAAGATCTCTGAAATACCTTTAGGATTTCTTCTATTGTCTTGATGAATAGCACCAGGATCCTGCTCACCCATACTAATATCACCACCAGTTGGTCCCTTGGCCACACTCTTGGTGTTCTCTCCTGACCATGCTTTTTTATTTTAGAACATGACTAGGCTAAAACATTTCCAAATTGAAGTTCTCCTTCTATTCTGTTATTAATTCTATCTTTGATTTATGTCTCTCTTCTTACATTTACTATAAGCAGTCAAGAGAAATCATGCCACAAATTCGACACTTAGAGATTTCTTCCACCAAATATCCTGTTTCACTGCTCACAAAGAACTAAACACTATTTAGTCAAGTTCTTTACCAATTTATAACAATGGTGGCCTTTCTTTTGGGTTTCAATAGCATGTTTCATACTTCCATCTGAGATCTCATCAGAATGGGCTTTACAGATATTTACAATTCTACTAACATTCTAACCATGACCACTTAGGTAATCTATAAGAAGACTGAGGCTCTCTCTAGAGCAGTCTTCTTCCAAGCCCTCATCAAAATCAGCCTTCGTGCTTAAGGGCAATATAGACTTTTTCCAGCATTTGCCTCCAAACTCTTCCACCCTCTGCCCATTCCCAGTTTCAAAGCTGCTTCCTAATTTTGGGGTATTTGTTATATCAGCACCCCATTTATCAGTACAAATTGCTGTCTTAGTCTTTTTTGGGTGACAATAACAAAATACCTTAGACTGGGTAATTTATAGGTAATAAAAATAAATTGCTAACAGTCCTGGAGACTGGGGAGCCCCAAATCAAGGCAGTAGATAAATTTGGTGCCTGGTGAGAAGCTTTTCCTCATAGATAAATGATGCCTTCTTGCTGTGTCCTCACATGGCAAAAGAGAGCATGGCAGCTCCCTTCAAATTCTTTTATATGAACGCAGATTTCATTCATAAGGGCAGCGCCTTAATGACTCAATCACTTTCCCTAATGCCCCACCTCTTATTTTTACCATATTGGGTATTAAGTTCCAATATATGAATTTTGGGGGACAACAATATTCAGACTATAGCAACATCCCAGTCTAGAGCTGTACCTTGACCCCAAAACCAGACTTTAAAAAATATTTAAAACGTGTAAAGTGTTTAATGCCCTACTGCTTCATTGCCATTGTGTGAATGCTAATGATAACCTTTAATACAGATTTTCACAAAACACATTTATGTAAATGGCAGAAGAAGAATTAAAGCCAATATCCTGCACCTTCAATTCCAATACACTTTCACTGTAACTTGTTGCCTTATTCAATATGACAAATATTAAAAATATTATACAACATGATTATAAGAAAATTGTTAATGTTCATAAAACTGCTATCTTAAAAGAAAATAATGGCTGGGCACGGTGGCTTACACCTGTAATCCCAGCACTTTGGGAGGCCAAGGAGGGCACATCACTTGAGGTCAGGAGATCAAGACTAGCCTGGCAAACATGGTGAAGCCCTGTCTCTACTAAAAATACAAAAATTTAGCCAGGCGTGGTGGTAGGTACCTGTAATCTCAGCTACTCAGGAGGCTGAGGCAGGAGAATTGCCTGAACCCAGGAGGCAGAGATTGCAGTGAGCTGAGATTGTGCCATTGAACACCAGCCTAGGTGACAGTGTGAGACTGTCTCAAAAAATTAATTAATAAATTAATTAATATCCTTCTGCATATGTTATAGTTAATCTTAGATTGTATGTGTATTATTTTATGAGTTTTCTAAATTTAAGATATTTACATATCAATCTCTTAAACTTGGATAAATTAAATCTGTTTACCAAATTAATATCTAAATGCCTCCTTTCATTAAGAACATTCACGTGCAGCTTTGGACAGTCAAATTATTAGACAGATTCTCTCCCAATCTATTTTAGGATGAGAAACTTATGTATCATTTACACTTCATCATATTTATGAATCATTAGAATGGTGAGTGAAGAGGAAAGAAAAGAGGGAGAAGAAAACTCTTCTCCATGTATTAGTCCATTCTCACATTGCTAAACATAACTACTTGAGACTGGGTAATTTATAAACAGAAAAGTTTAATTGGCTCATGATTCCACAGGCTGTACAGGAGGCACGGCTGGGGAGGACTCAGGGCACTTACAATCATGGTAGAAGGTAAAGAAGGAGGCATATCATGACCAGAGCGAGAAGAAGAGAGTGAAAGTGGAGGTGCTACACAGTTTTAAACAAATCGATATTACAAGAACTCACTACCATGAGAATAGCAAGGAGGAAATCCACCTCCATGATCCAATCACCTCCCACCAAGCCCCTCCTCCAACACTGGGAATTATAATTCAACACGAGATATGGGCAGGGACACAAAGCCAAATCATATCACCCACCACTGTAAAAAATCACAAACGTAAGTCACCATAATTTTCTTGCTGGCATCTTATGGCATATAAATATTACTTTATTTTTTTATTTAAAAAATGTGCGAAAAACTCTCAAAGATTTATACACAATTTAGGAACATTTCTATAAGTCTTACAAGTATAAATAGCATCTTATATAATAAATTTTAAAATATATTTTATCATTTGCAAAAAAAACTAAGTAAAGATAAATATATTCACATTCATTTGATTATTAGAAAGACTGAGAAATATTCAATGAAAGAACTAACTTATCACTCTCAATCTTCATTTGTTAAGAAACACAATTTTATTTTAATGATTATTGCTAAGAGATTTCTTTTTTTTCTTTTTTTCTTTTTTTTTTTGAGACGGAGTCTTGCTCTATCACCTATGCTAGAGTGCAGTGGCACAATCTCGGCTCACTGGCTCACTGCAACCTCCGCTTCTCAGGTTCAAGCAATTCTCCTGCTTCAGCTTCCTGAGTAGCTGGGACTACAGGCGTGTGACACTACACTCAGCTAATTTTTATATTTTTGGTAGAGATGGGATTTCACCATGTTGGTTGGCCAGGATGGTCTCAATTTCTTGACCTTGTGATCTGCCCACCTCGGCCTCCCAAAGTGCTGGGATTATAAGTGTGAGCCACCATGCCTGGATGAGAGATTTCTTAAACAGTGATGTTCTGCTTATAAGAAGATACTTCCTAAAGTAGAGTGATTTATGTGGGGAAATGACTGCTAAATCAACCTCAACATTGTTGGTACTTGCAAGGGATGCCTTTTATTGATTAATATGCAGAATAAAATAAGTTATTTATTCTTAATGTCCATACTAATTCCAGAATCTCTCTGATGAAAACATATATTTTATGTTTAATTATTTGTATTATATATTTTGTTTAAGGATACATTTTCCAATAATATGTGAGTTTCTTAGTTTTTGTTGATGTAACAGAATATCAGATTGAGTAATTTATGAAGAACAGAAGTTTATTTGGCTCACTTTCATAGAGGCTGGGAAGTCCTAGGTATAGCACCAGCATCTGGCAAGGTGAGAATGAGCTCTTCATACAGAAAGAAAAAGGTGGACCAAACTTCCCTCTTTTATAATAAAATACACCAAAAATAATTGCATTAATCTAGTCATAAGGATAGTGCTCTCATGACCTAATCACCTCTTGAAGTCCCCATATCTTAATATTTGTTACAATGGCAGTGACAGGTCACATGAGTTTTGGAGGGTGCATTTTTTTAGTGGTGAGTTTTTATGAATATTTGTACAAACCATAGGTATAGACACAGTGGTTAAAATAACACAAATTCTACAGATTACTAGTGTCAGTAAGGCATTATATGTTATTGTCATTAAAAAAACACATAATACCTACCAGTTATCATCATATCACCTTGATATGGTTTGAATGTCCCTTCAAAAATGTGTGTTGAAATTTAATTACCATTGTGACAGTATAAGTGGTGGGACCATTAACAGGTGATTAGGCCAAGATAATTTTGCCCATATGAATATACTAATGTTATTATTGTGGGAGTGGGTTTGTTATCTTGAGATTGATTTTTTGTAAAGGCATATTCACCCTTCTCTTGCTGCTTGGCTACCGTGCTTTATCTTTATCTTCTGCCATCAGCTATGAGATGGCACAGAAATAAGATCCTCTCCAGATGCTAGGTCCCTGTTCTTGGACCTCCCAACTCCCAGAATCATGAGCCAAGTAAATATCTATTGTTTATAAATTACTGAGTCTTTGTTATTCTGTAATAACGACACAAAATGGACCAAGACACACCTATACATCAGTAGATATTAGTATTTTATATGTTGCAAAGTGGCTATAATTTTGAAGAAAGACATACACACTCCCACTGCCCCTCCTCAGAAAAACTTTACACAATAAAGATTTTATTTAATGTCAGCTAATCCATAAATAATTTATAAATTAAGTTGCCATAGATCAATATAATGATAAGCCACATATTAAACTCTAATAACTATAAGACATTGATTATTCAATAAAAAAATCAGAAATTCTGCTATTTGAAGAAAAAGAGAAATTTTATCTTAATTCTAAACCTTAAATTTCAGTAGATTAAAAAGTATTAGAATGTATGCTGTATTTATAGAACCTCTAGCTTAATAAATTTTCTTCACCGTTTAAAAATCAACCTTGTTGGGGCATAATTTATGTACAACAAAATGCTCACAGTTAGATTTGTTTTGTCAAATCTATAAATCTCTGTAATCACTACTATAATAAATGGACAGAACATTTCTTTCACCCCACTGCTTTCTTTTATGATCCTTCACAGTGATTTCTTAAGGTTTCTCCTCAGATTCAGGTAGCTACCGATCTGCCCTCTGTCACTGCAGTTTAATTTTGTCTTATATAGAATCTCATATGAATGGATTCATAGATGTACTTTTGTGTATCTGACTTCTTTCAGTCATCATATATTTTTTAGGTTCATCCATACTATTTCCCATATGAGTAATTTATCTTCTTTTAAAATATAAAATCAATTTTTAAAGAAATATATAAATATATAAATTTAACCAAATAGTAAATATATTCATTTAAGAAAGAATTAATATTAATTAAAAAGCATATAAAATGTATAAATATTTATATAGACAAAAAATTATTATTTGGGGTATATATAAATCCATTCGGTAAATATTTACTATTACATTAATAAAATGGATAAAGAAAATTGATAGAAAAGTAGTAGAAAGTAATAAAGGCGACCAACTGACATACAAAATATCCAAGCTTATTAATTATTGAAGTAACCTTAAAACTAAGAAGACACTTATTTTTTTCACTTTAAAATTCTTAATGGGAAACAATGAACATGTAATAAATATGAAGACTCAATTACATAGGCATCCTCATATATGTGAAAATCTCTTTAACATGAATGTGTAGTTGAAAACACCCCAAAACATAAATTTTTATACTGAGACAACTTCACTGGAGAATTCTACCAATTATTTAAAGAAGAGTTTGACACAGTCTTTTTAGAAAACAGAAGTGATAACACAATTCTACATAATAGTTTTCTGAAAATAGAAGAGGAGATAACTCTTCCGTTTTGTTAAGATAGTATTACCTGGAAACAAAACCAGTCAAAGAAAGTACAAGACACTATAGTTCAACATTCTACATAAATATAAATGTAAAAATTCTTGACAAAATATTACCAAATACAATTCTGCAACATGTATAAAAATGAGTGTTTGCATAGATGAAGGAGGAGATGGGTCCTGAAAAGTAGTGAGTGCAGCAACTAAAGAACAACATGAAGTATTCCTGTGGCAATGGAAATTTTTTGTTTGTGATATTATACTATATTTTGAAAAGATATTACCATTGCTCAAAGCTGGTTAAAATGTACTTGAGATTTCTCTGTGTAGTTTTTTCATAATTTTATGTAAAATTTATGTGAAAGAAAAAGTAAAGAAGAAAAAAACAAAGACACGATCGTGAATTTAGTTGATATTTTATGATAATTTCAAATGCTATTTTAAAATTAACCAGTGAGTTTACAGGTTAGTCCAATTGAATAATTTTATTTACAGTTTACATTGTCCAGGAGCTAGTGCCTGAAATGGGGGCTTCGTGACTCTGTCTTATCATATTCTAGTGTGACTGATCTGATATCCAAGAGGCAAAACAAATCCTCTTTACTCTTTGCTCTCTTCTCCTCAAGCAGAAGGAAAGAGTCACTTTTACTGTTGCAAGTTGCACTACTGGAAGCTGGGAGAGAGGTGACAGAAGTACTCCCTTGAGACACCCTGACTGGTGTCTTACTAGGTCATGTGCCGCCCATGTCTACTGCTCCCCAGCCCAGAAAAGCACTAGGACTTGCCTTTCAAACTAGATTTGGTTGCCTTTCAAGTTTATCTGGACTCCAGAGTACTTTAGCCTGCAGTAGTGAGGCTTACTGAACCTCATATTCTGACCACCGAGATGGGTGAGTCCTCTTTGGCTAGGGCATGTCTATACACTCTCTCAGCGTGTGGGAATCAGCTGAGTTTAGCCTGGGTTTGCTTTCACTGTGACAGGGCAGCACTGAGTTCAATGCAAGGTCTTACAATCATGGCACTTCCCTCTCCCAAGCGCACAGATTCTCTACACTATATGGCTGCTGCCAGGGGGTGGGAGAGGGGTGGTATTGATAATTCAAGACTGTCTTTCTCATCTTCTTCAGTGCTTCTTTCAGTAATATGAAGTTAAAATCACGTGCTGTGATTGCTCACCTTGATCTTTTGCTCATCCAATCAAATGTGATTAGCTTATTTGCTCTGAGACCTCATTAACTTGGAGCTTCAAAACTCTTGTCTGTAAAATAGACATAATGATAGTACTCTTTCTTTGGTTTGTTGTATTAAATGAGATGATCCATGTCAGGACTCAGGACAATGACCATTACTAGTGTCCCATAAAGTTGGAATGATAATAACAACAACTATGATAGTGATAAAGATAATTGCTTCAAGGTTGTAATGGCAATATTGAATTTATCTAAAAATAAAATGATGGATTCTCACTAAAAAGCAAAAGAAATGTAAATAATTTGCCTGAAGCAAATGCTGTATTGAGTAAAAAACCTTCATTCCGTAAAATAACACGTTTAGTTTTGTAATGTTCTGCCTGAATATATGTTGTGAAATAAAACTGGATGCTGCTACTATTATTGCTGAATCATCATATTTTGTACTTTTAAGGCAGTTAAGTGGATATTTAGTTTGAATATAAAGCAACAGATAAAGGAGCATTTTTTTTTTCACTAAAGGCCATTTCTATACTCCAGCCAACAAAAAAATAGTCTAAGAGAATATTATACCCAGAAACTGGAAGGTTGAATATTTCATTTTGAAGAAAGCACTGGATTCTGAGTCTACTCTCTCTTTGTATTTATTTATTATTTGTTTTTGATTAAAAAATAGTAATTGCATGCCTTTATGGGGCACAATGTGATATTTTGATGCATGTATGTATTGTGGAATGATCAAGTCAGGCTAGTTAACATATCCCTTAACACAAATATTTATTATTTCTTTGTGATGAGAACATTTGAAATCCTCTCCTTTAGCTATTTTGAAATATACAATGAATATTAACTATAGTACTGTGCTTTGCAGCACAAACTAGACTGTATTTCTCCTATCTAACCGAAATTTAGTACTCCTTGACCAATGTCTTCCCTTTGCCTGCCTGTACTCATCCCTTCAGCCTCTGATAAACACCATTCAACTCTCTGCTCCCTCAAGTTTGACTTTTTTAGATTCCACATATAAGTGAGATCATAGAGTATCTGTCACATTTGTCTCCAATAAGTATTTCATCATGTTTTGATATAGCATTTGGATATGTTTTAAAATATGCATAATATTTATTGATTTATCTATTTATTTATTTATTTTGGGGACAGTCTCATTCTATCACCCAGGTTGGAGTACAGTGGCACAATCTCTGCTCACTCTAACCTCCGCCTGCCGGGTCCAAGCAGTTCACCTGCCTCCCAGGTAGTTGGGATTACAGGCGCCTGCCACCACACCTAGCTAATTTTTTGTATTTTTAGCGGAGATGGGTTTTACCATGTTGGCCGGGCTGATCTTGAACTCCTGGCCTATAGTGATCTGCCTGCCTCGGCCTCCCAAAGTGCTGAGATTACAGGCATGAGCCACTGTGCCTGGCCTAAAATATGCATAATAATATACCTGTATTTTGTGAAAATTAAATAAACTTATTAAATGTTGAAAAATAATCCCTTGCCTATGAAGTCATTTTAAAAAATCTTCATAAAGCTTCCTATATATTAAAAGTCAGGAATTTAATGCTCTGGATCAATGGTTTTGGCTATTAAAGAAACCAATATATTGACAAGATTTCCCAGGGAGATTATTTGAAATCATATAAATCTTTTTATTGGCTTTGTCACATCATAAAAATAAAATATATATCTATTTTATAATTTAATTCCTCATTTCAGAAATTCACATGACCGTGTTTAGTCACTTCTACTAGCATTTGGTGATGAGAGAAGGCAGCCTTCTCTGTATTAAATAGTTCTCCTCAGAGTCTGTGGAGAAGATATAAACTGAGGGAACTGAGGGACAACGACTGGATGATAAATGATAGTTTCACCATTTTTTATATTAACTAAGCAAAATCAGGAGGCAGTATTGCCCTCAGCTGTTTTCTGTGAAGTGATACCATGTGATTTGGCATGAGAAACAATTCATCTTATTCATATAGCAACACAATTTCTTTCATACATATAGATGATATTCCCTCAATACTTCCCAATGCATCTTTTCACTCTATTTCAAGATTCAAATATAATCATAATGTACAATATCTCTCCTTGATATTTCAAAAGATTTTAGTAATTCCTTCTAATGTCACTTATGACTCTGTTTGCCAGCAGTGCTAGCAGTAGGGGTAACAACTTGTCTTTCTTATAGAATTCATAATTTTATACATAATTTTCTTTATTAGCTAATTCTCCAAAATCATCACAAATCTACCTCATTTTTTTGAGGTAGATACAGGTTCGCCATTCTTTATTCATATGCACATTGCTCTTTTTGCTTGTTTAAGTAATATCCTAAATTGAAATAATTATATTTTTGAGTTAGTGAAATACTGTTCTGTTTTTTGAAGTGAAAATGTCATCATAAGCAAATACACACATTACCTAAAAATATGCTGTAAAAAATGCAATATTACATAATGTTAACAAAGACTGAATTATGAAGATATATTTTAAGATATAGTTTCTAGATTTAAGAAGAAGCCACAAATGTATCCATAAGAAATGGCAAAGAACAGGGACAGAGACAGAAATTTCACAAAGATAAAGCTATAATACAAGAGGAAAACAAATATGAAAAGATGTATATTATCATTAATGAAATTTAGCTAAAAATTGAAATGAAAACCAAATAATGCACCACATTGAAATATTTTGTAAATTATCACTCATATTTAGCATTACTGTTGAAAATATGAAATGATACAAATAGTTGGAAGGCTATTAAGCTGTGTTATCAAAAACCAAACATCTGTACTTGCCCTTTGAGAATTATGTTCTAGGAGTTTAGTTTAAAAAAAAAAAGATAGGAGCAATTATTTAGATATAGTAACCTTGACAGCAATGGTACAAAGTAATGGTCAATTCAGAATTTTGAATATAATTTGTAACACAAACATGCAATGGGTATTATCTGACAAATGAAATCATGTAATCTTATCATTTGGAAATAAGTAATCTTATCAAAATTATGTGAATAATGCCAATTATAAAAATGTGCAAAAACATTAGTATATAATAAGATAAAATAAAAATGGCCAGAATTTACAGATAATCAAATATCTGTATTTCTATCTTTGCATCAAAAAAATTTATTGAACAGAAAAAAAACTTCTAAATAAATATATAGCAAATTGTTTGTCTCTGAGAGGAATATTATTGATAGATTGTGTGTGCATATGCAGTGTTTTCTAACATGTCTTTGCACAACTGGTACATTTCTGAGTAAAATAAATATTAAAAAATGCAATCTTTATTTTGTCTTTATTAAAATATGTGCTGAGTTTTTTTATGTTAACATTATTTGGTAATGGACAGAAGGAACCCCCACATTTCCATTCCAATTATATTTAAAAGAGAAACATTTACCTTCACCTGGGGTAAAAAGCAGAAAATAAATTAAAAAAAAGAAAATAGATATTTAAACAAATTAGGAGACAAATTGCTTAAGATGAGTCTTTCATGGCAGAAAGCAGGTGAGATTGGAAAAATCTCTGACATGATTTGTCATGTTGGGGTAAGAAATCTGGTGAGCTGGTGGTTAACCCAGTTGAACAAGCTGTTGCCCTAATAGGCAAGTTTTTAGCCAAGATGAGCAAATTGTCTGCCCAGGTTAATTGGTTTCCCAGAAATTTTAGACACAAGTAGCAGTTATTTATTGTTTAAAAATCTTATTTACCTGGAAATAATTGTACAGAACGAAGTCTTGTTGATGTAGTTGGTCTCATATTCTCAGTCCCAATAGTGAGTGATGTTGACATAGGTCATTTCAATTTTCACGATGTTAGTTTCAAGTATGGGTAAAACTTCCTCCTCCGAGTGGTGCCAAAGTTTATTGTAGCATAGCTTTTGAAGTTGGATAGAGAAAATAGGTTTTCTGGTGTTGGAGTTTAGGAGAGATGTAGAGGTTGAATGACAGTATTCATAAATTATTTTATTCACTGAGCTTCCACTATTGGGGGAAGGGGTTACCTATTTTCTTGTTACTTTCATATTTCAATTTGCAAGGAGTTTAACAAGAGTAATACTCCTGACTGATGACTACCTCTTCACTCATTCTTACATGTGAAAGGGGAAAAATAATTATGGTAAATTTTCTTTAATAATCATGTTTTAGTTTCCTGAGTTAAAGATTCAAGATTTTAGAAAATAGCCATGAAATTGTTTGAGTTGGATAAAAGCTTAATATATAAAAATAGGTAAGTAGGTTAAAAATAAAATTATTCTTCAAAATTTCATCCCACATTAAATGATGTTTTGTTGATTATGAGTTTGTAATCCTTTATTACTGTCCATTTTCTTTTACTTTTCTCCTTTAAAAACCTTGGTAATATTTTTACAGTTGTTAAGATAAATAATTACTAATTCATATATATTTTTTAAAACTTTGTAATTTAATCCTATTTAATATTTTCAGTTTACTGCTCAGAATAAAATATTTTGGGCTGATTTTTGTATATGCACAGTCAAAGGTGATGTAGAGATAAGCTTTGTGTGCAGGTGCATATATTTTTATATCTGATACGAAGATACATAGACAAACATTGTTTTATTATATAATGACTCAAAACTATAAATATAATCATTAGAACTTTCTCCTCAAGAATAGTTATAAGAATGTTCTGGACATAACAGAAAAATATTTTCAGTCTGTAGAACTCAAAATGGCTATGTTTGCTTCCTTTTGAAAACATTTTAATTCTAGAATGTAAGAATATGAGTTAGATGCAATTTTATTTTTATTTTTCAAGGTGGAGTCTTGCTCTGTTGCCCAGGCTGCAGTGCAATGGTGAGATCTTGGTTTACTACTACCTCCACCTCCTGGGTTCAGGTGATTCCCCTGCCTCAGCCTTCTGAATAGCTGGGATTACAGGTGTGTGCCACCACATCCAGCTAATTTTTGTATTTTTAGTAGAGACGGGGTTTCACTGTGTTGGACAGGCTGGTCTTAAACTCCCAATCTCAGGTGATCCGCTCGCCTGGGCCTCCCAAAGTGCTGGGATTACAGGCGTGAGCGAACGCGCCCAGCCTGAGTTAGTGATCATTATAATGGAAGTGTTAATCATTTGAGAAAATTGTTATTCCTGCCTGTGCATTCAAATCTGGAGGGATGAATTTTCAGTTTATTTGAAATTAAAATTTAACTGATAATCGTATGGTTTTCAGTCTAGCATGTAAGGGGTTTAGAAGTTCTCACTCACTGTAACGATAAGTAAAATGCTGAACAAACTGAAAAATCTGCAACTCTTCTTCGCTCTGTCAGAGAAGTAAGAACATGCGGAAAACCCCTGACCTAAAAATCATAGAGAAAGACACGCAATTACAGAGAATCACAACTTACCACAGCAGAAATCTGTGAGCAGAAACCTCCGTGGAAACCAGTACCAGGGTAGGAAAAGCTTAACTGTAACTGACACATTGCTAGAGGCTCAGTGAGGATAAGTCTGAGAGTTGGAAACTCAAGCAGACCCAGTTATCTGAGGGATTCCTTAGTGAATTTTATCTCGAGGAGCTCTTGCAGGTCCTCACAGAAAACATCAGAAAAATCCTGTGTGCTTCTGGCAGGAGAAGGGATAAAATAATGATTTTGAAATACGCTACAGCATTCTGTTCTTAAAAGGTTTGCCTTCAGGAGAAGGTATTTTAGTAGAGCCTAACCTCCTTAGGTTTTATCAGTCTAACCAACTTGGGAAAGGAAAATCACAACTTTCTGACCCCTCCAGCCATTCTGGCCTACCTAACGGGGGAAACAGTCTGGAAGAACTGGTGAAGTTCACATACTGAGAACACAGTATCACCCAAAGGACTGAGACCGAATCATCGGGCCAAAGAATGCTTCCCATTCCTCCAAGCCTCACCGTGACACAGCCAAAGATCTATTTACCTAAGTTCCTTTCACAGAGTGCACTACGTTCAGATTTAAAAAAAAAAAAAAAAAGGTAAAAAAAAATCCAAAAAGCAAAAACCAAAACAAACAAACAAACTTTAAGAGACTTAACAGTTTTAAGAGACTAAAGAAGCATCAAAACCAATATCAGATATGATAGGGATGCTGAAATGATCAGACCAGGAATTTAAAACAACCATGACTAATATGCTAAGAGTTTTATGTTTTGTTTTGTTTTTTGGGTTTTTGTTTGTTTGTTTGTTTTTTGATGGAGTCTCACTCTGTCACCCAGGCTGGAGTGCAGTGGCATGATCTTGGCTCACTGCTACCTCTGCCTTTCGGATTCAAGCAATTCTTCTGCCTCAGCCTCCCAGGTAGCTGGGACTACAGGTGCCCACCACTCCACCAGGCTAATTTTTGTATTTTTAGTAGAGATGTGATTTCACCATTTTGACCAGGCTGGTCTCGAACTCCTGACCCAGGTGATGCACCTGCCTCAGCTTCCCAAAGTGTTGGGATTACAGGAGTGAATCACCACACCTGGCAGCTAAGGGTTTTAAAGGAATAAATATATAACATGTAAGAACAAAATTACAATGTAAGCTATGAGATAGAAATCTCAGAAAAACTTAAAATAAAAAAAGCTGGAGATCAAAACCACTGTGAAAGAAATGAAAAATTCCTTTGTAGCTCAGAAGTAAACTGCATGTGATTGAGGAAAAAAATCTCTAAGCTTGTAAATATGACAATAGAAACTTTCTAAACTGAAAAGAAAATGGAAAAAGCCTGAAAAAAAAAAAAAAAAGGCAGGCTAAGAACTGTGGAACAACTACAAAAGGAATAACTTATGCATAATGAACATTCCAAAGAAAGAAGAAAAAAAAAAAAAAACTGAAGTAACATTGAAAGCAATAATAACATGATTTTTAAAAATTAGTTCAGGCACCAAACCACAGATCCAGAAATGTCAGAGAACACCAAACAAGATAAATGACAAAAATAATTACACCAAGGTACATAATATTCAAACTTTAGAAAGGCTAAGATAAGGAAAAATATCTTGAAATAAACCAGAGGGAAAAATACTTTACCTACAAGGGAGCAAAGGTAAGAATTAATCTGACTTTCCAAATACTATGCCAACAAGAAAAGAGTTGAGTTAAATATTTAAAATGTTGAGAGGAAAAAAAAAACCACCAACCTAGAATTCTATACTCTGAAATTTCCTACAAAAGTGAAGGGGAAATAAAGACATATAAAAATTGAAAAAAAATGTTGCCAATAGACTTGCCTTTTACTAAATGGTAAAAGAACTTCTTCAGAAAGAAGAAATAATATAGGCCAGAAACTCTGATCAACATAAATAAAACAAAAAGCATTAGAAAACAAATAAGTAAAAGTAAAATAAAAGTTTTTATTTTTTTATTCTTTCTTAATCTAACAGATAACATTCTGTTCAAAATGATAATAAAAATAGTGTACTTGATTATATATACATGCTTATGAATGATAAAACTGATAACAGGGATAAAAGAAAGGGATTCAGAATAGTTTCTTATTGTAGGATACTTAAACTAGGCACAAAGTGGTATACCGCTATTTCAAAGTGTACTTGGATTACTTGTAAACATATACTGAAAACCCTAAGGCGACTACAAAACCAAAAAAGTAAAGAGATAAATATAAAAGATACGCTAATAAAGAAGAAAAAATGAAATCAGAAATGATTTTCTCAAAAGCCCTGTCCAACGTTGAAACAAAACTTCTTAAAGTTGTTGCTGAGAGGAGTAAGGGTTATATGTCTTACAGATTTGTCTAAATCATCTAAACAAAAATCACAGTGTAATCTTTATCTGGCAAAATTGTTCTTTCTTCATTTGTATTACTTATATAAGTGAATCTTATTTTTCTATATTTATGCATTTTTAAAAACAGTTTAAATCTTTGTTAAAATGTCATTTATTAATCAACCAATCCATGTCACATTTATTGACTAAAACTAAAATACTTTTTCACCAGTAATTTAAATGAGGAGAAAAAATTCCAGTTAGTACCAGTTGTAAAATCACTCTGAGAAATTATTTATAATATTGAAAGAATTATATAGTGAACAGAATGCTTAGGTAGCACTCAGAATTTCTGCTACTGGTATATACATGATCAATAATTGCCTCATTTTATTTGGGCCAAACCTATATTCTGATGGGATAGACACTTTCTTGATTTGTTCAAGTTGTAAGACACCAATGTTGAAATAGTTATTCCTATAATTATGTTACAGCAGACTAGCAGCCTAGACAGAAATTTTCTTGCCAGTCTTGAAGAATTAAGTTGCTCTATTATGAAAGCAGTTATGAAGGGTACTGCATGGCAAGGGCATAAGGGTGCTCTGTGAGGTTGCTAGCCAACAGCTAGCAAGAAAAATGGAGACTTCAAACTTACTACCGCAAGGAATTGTGCTCTGTCCACAATGTGAAAGTAGAAGAGGACCCAAGCCTCAGGACCCAAGCCTCAGAAGAGATAGCAGCCTGGGTGGTTACCTTGATTTCAGCTGGTAAGACCCTGAGAAGAGGGCCTCATTAACTGATGTCTGGTTCATAATTCGTGGAAACTATGAGTTAATAAATGTTTTAAGTCTTAAAATGTGTGATACTTTGTTATGTAGCAATAGATAACAAAAACAAATTTTGTCAATTATCATGCATAAAGGTTTGCCACTCGAGTGCAAAGATCTTTTAGATTGATCTGGAGAGGTTGAGATAAGTTTGGCATAAAACCTTCGAGTATTGCTTGAATGAATTTGTCTGTGGGATAAAGAAATAGACTGTAAGACTTTGACCTAAAAAACATTAATCTTAAAATAGAAGAGGAGGTACTGAATACAACATTGTATCATCTAGGCAAATTTTTTTCAACTTGTCTTTTTTGTGTTTGCTTACTTAGAGTTGATTTTATATATAAAACAGTCATCATTATAGTAAGTGGCCATAGATACGAACCACTTTTTCTTAACTCTACAGACTCTCCCAAAATCATTGTGAAATCATTTTGAAATTTTGGGGGAAAACTATGATACAATGAGATTTTAATTAATTTTTTAAAAGGAGGGAGTGTGAGGTCTAGATTTTCCCAAACCACTTTTCACCCACTGGCAGGTTTATACTGCAGACTTCGAGGCATATATTATCATGTTTTTGAATATTACTTAATAAGGCCAGGGGCAACTTTTTCCCGTACACTATAAAGCATATATAATGTCATCCGAACTGAGTATAATTTAGAGAGCCAAAGGAAATGTCACAAACTTATACAGCCAGTAAAGATTACTAAAGGTCATATAGCCTGTATTCTTTTTCCTTTAGAAAAACGTATTACTACATCTTCCCAGATGACTACTGAAAACACTCTTTGGTTCTATGGCCTCACTGTAAATACATATTTAGGTTTTTCCCTTTGTGAGAAATGTCTTCTTCATATCTACTGTTAATCACCCATACCTTTTTGAGTATATTAAGACTTTGGCATTAATGTGAACTAAATTATTCATGTAAACATATGTTGAAGAATAATGCTGTATTCTAATTCATATTTAAATACATATAGGTATTATTCTATCTTTACTAAATCACTTCATATATTTGCTATTGGGAAGGTAGTAGGAAAACTGTAGTAGGTATGATGAAGTCTATCTAGATGTTCAACAATTTTCAGCTTCATTTGAACTTGGATTGGGACAAAGCAGATTCTGGCTAATAAAATGTGTGCAGAAGTGATATTCACTTGCAGGCCTGGACCAAAAAAAAAAGAATAAATCTGAGCTATCTTTTATGACGTATTTTTCCCTTTTTCCATCTGACTGGAAACAAGGGATTTCAAAATACTAAAGCAACATCATTGAAAGAGTCCACTTTCTTAAGTCACTAATTGGAAGAACGTTCCAGAGAAAGATACCTGATCTTAATTGATAATTTATGTGAGCAAGAAAAAAATTTCATGGTTCACCACTGAGATTTTGGTGTTAAACAGATTTACCTTTTCCTAATAGTGTAGATTTTCATTATGGTAAAAAGTGATGATTTATGAATTTTAGATTTATAATAAATTACAGTTTTTTTATATTTTCAGATCTTTGAATCTATAAAACTGATTGACAGATTGAATCATTCATTCAATCAACCAAATATTAATCAATTTAAGCATCATTTATTCAACATTTTTTTGTTGCCTCTTTGTCATGTATAAGTTGTGTGCTTAGCAAAACTCAACTTTAGATTTCAGCTTTTGAGTGAAGAAGAAAACTACCTAATCACCATCTTCTGAATTTTTTTTAATTTCTTGTCTCAATCATAAAGATTAAGGAATTTTAATCAATATAAACAATTGAACACATGAATGGAGTTTGAGTAATGAGAAAAACCCCAAATATGGAAATGAGATTTTTGTTACTCATTATCTTCACTGTATTTCTGTAATAAAATCACCTGCCAAAGAATGCCTTTTTGAAGTTCCTTGTTAAATCTCTTACTATTCGTATAAAATGAGCTTGGCTAATTAACTCAGTGAATTCCAGAAATCAAAGGTTATAACTAGTAAATTTGTTTAATAAGTGGACTACCAGTGTAATAGAATATTCACTTATAATGGGTTGCTTGGTAACTATTATATTTAATACCAAAAATAATATATAGACATGAAACAAATCAAACAATGTAATCCTGCTAGCCCTTCTCCAGAGGACAGTTAAATTTTTTAAATATATTCTTCCACGTAATTCTCCATGCCAATTAAAACAGCTTCAAATTCAATTACACATGTGGGTATTCTAATTTCTCCATTTCTCCCCACAGCAGATGCCCTTGATGCCCCAGGGTCCCCATAGTCACCATAGTCCATAGGCAACCTGCATTCCTTGGCAGGTATTGCAGTACTTTGTACAGCACATTGACAACTTCTCACTTGAATCATCTGTTTCTTTTTTATCACTATTATACTTTTTTTATCATTATTATAGTATATGTTGTGCACACGTGCACAACATGCAGGTTTGTTACATATGTATACATGTGCCATGTTGGTTTGCTGCACCCATTAACTCGTCATTTACATTAGGTATATCACCTAATACTATCCCTCACCCCTCCCCCCACCCCACAACAGGCCCCAGGGTGTGATGTTCCCCCTCCTGTGTCCAAGTGTTCTCATCGTTCAATTCCCACCTATGAGTGCGAACATGCGATGTTTGGTTTTCTATCCTTGTGATAGTTTGCTGAGAAGGATGGTTTCCAGTTTCATCCATGTCCCTTTTTTATGGTTGTATAGTGTTCCAAGGTATATATGTGCCACATTTTCTTAATCTAGTCTACTATTGATGGACATTTGGGTTGGTTCCAAGTCTTTGCTATTGTGAATAGTGCCACAATAAACATATGTGTGCATGTGTCTTTATAGCAGCATGATTTATAATCCTCTGGGTATATACCCAGTAATGGGATGACTGGGTCGAATGGTATTCCTAGTTCTAGATCCTTGAGGAATCGCCACACTGTCTTCTATAATAGTTGAACTAGTTTACAGTCCCACCAACAGTGTAAAAGTGTTCCTATTTCTCCCCATCCTCTTTAGCACCTGTTGTTTACTGACTTTTTAATGATCACCTTTCTAATTGGTGTGAGATGGTAGCTCATTGTGGTTTTGATTTGCATTTCTCGAATTGCCAGTGATGATGAGTGTTTTTTCATGTGTCTGTTGGCCACACAAACATCTTCTTTTGAGAAAATCCTTTGCCCGCATATTGATGGGTTTGTTTGATTTTTTTCTTGTAAATTTATTTAAGTTCTTTGTAGATTCTGGATATTAGCCCTTTGTCAGATAGGTAGATTGCAAAAATGTTCTCCCATTCTGTAGGTTGTCTGTTCACTCAGATGGTAGTTTCTTTTGCTGTGCAGAAGCTCTTTAGTTTAATTAGATCCCATTTGTCAATTTTGTCTTTTGCTGCCATTACTTTTGGTGTTTTAAACATGAAGTCCTTGCCCATGCCTATGGCCTGAATGGTATTACCTAAGTTTTCTTTTAGGGTTTTTATGGTTTTAGGTCTAATATTTACGTCTTTAACCCACCTTGAATGAATTTTTGTATAAGGTCTAAGGAAGGGATCCAGTTTCAACTTTCTACATATGGCTAGACAGTTTTCCCAGCACCATTTATTAAATAGGGAATCCTTTCCCCATTTCTTGTTTTTGTCAGGTCAGGTTTGTCAAAGATCAGATAGTTGTAGATGTGTGATATTATTTCTGAGGTCTCTGTTCTGTTCCATTGGTGTATATCTCTGTTTTGGTACCAGTACCATGCTGTTTTGGTTACTGCAGCCTTGTGGTATAGTTCAAAGTCAGATAGCATGATGCCTGTAGCTTTGTTTCGTTGGCTTAGGATTGTCTTGGCAATGCGGGCTCTTTTTTGGTTCCATATGAACTTTAAAGTAGTTTTTTCCAGTTCTGTGAAGAAAGTCATTGGTAACTTGATGGAGATGGCATTGAAACTATAAATTACCTTGGGCAGTATGGCCATTTTCACAATATTGATTCCTCCTATCCATGAGCATGGAATCTTCTTTCATTTGTTTGTGTCCTCTTTTATTTAACCGAGCAGTGGTCTGTAGTTCTCCTCGAAGAGGTTCTTCACATCCTTCGTAAGTTGGATTCCTAGGTATTTTATTCTCTCTGAAGCAGTTGTGAATGAGAGTTCACTCATGATTTGGCTCTCTCTTTGTCTGTTATTGGTGTATAAGAATGCTTGTGATTTTTGCACATTGATTTTGTATCCTGAGACATACTGAAGTTGCTTATCAGCTTAAGGAGATTTTTGGGCTGAGACGATGGGCTTTTCTAAATATATAATCATGTCATCTGCAAACAGGGACAATTTGAGTTCCTCTTTCCCTGATTGAATACCCTTTATTTCTTTCTCCTGCCTGATTGCCCTGGCCAGAACTTCCAACACGATGTTGAATAGGAGTGGTGAGAGAGGACATCCATGTCTTGTGCCAGTTTTCAAAGGGAATGCTTCCAGTTTTTTGCCAATTCAGTATGATATTGGCTGTGAGTTTGTCATAAATAGCTCTTATTATTTTTAGATACGTCCCATCAATACCTAATTTATTGAGAGTTTTTATCAGGAAGGGCTGTTGAATTTTATCGAAGGCTTTTTCTGCATGTATTGAGATAATCATCTGGTTTTTGTCTTTGGTTCTGTTTATGTGATGGATTGATTTGCATATGTTAAACCAGCCTTGAATCTCAGGGATGAAGCCCACTTGATCATGGTGGATAAGCTTTTTGATGTGCTGCTGGATTCAGTTTGCCAGTATTTTATTGAGGATTTTTTCATCGACGTTCATCAGGGATATTTGTCTAACATTCTCTTTCTTTGTTGTGTCTCTGCCAGGCTTTGGTATCAGGATGATGCTGGCCTCATAACATGACTTAGGGAGGAATCCCTCTTTTTCTGTTGATTGGAATAGTTTCAGAAGAAATGGTACCACCTCCTCTTTGTACCTCTGGTAGAATTCAGCTGTGAATCCATCTGGTCCTGGACTTTTTTTGGTTGCTAGGCTCTTAATTATTGCCTCAATTTCAGAGCCTGTTATTGGTCTATTCAGGGATTCAACTTCTTCCTGGTTTAGTCTTGGGAGAATGTATGTGTCCAATAATTTATCCATTTCATCTAGATTTTGTAGTTTATTTGCGTAGAGGTGTTTATAGTATTCTCTGATGGTAGTTTTTATTTCTGTGGGATCGGGGGTCATATCCCCTTTATCTTTTTTATTGTGTCTACTTGATTCTTCTCTCTTTTCTTCTTTATTAGTCTTGTTAGCGGCCTGTCAATTTTGTTGATCTTTTCAAAAAACCAGTTCCTGGATTCATTAGTTTTTTGAATAGTTTTTGTGTCTCTATCTCCTTCAGCTCTGCTCTGGTCTTAGTTACTTCTTGCCTTCTGCTAGCTTTTGAGTGTGTTTGCTCTTGCTTCTCAAGTTCGTCTGAGTCTTTCTTCTTTGGGGCCTTAGAGGCAGTGTTAGCATCATGAAAGTTTGTGTAGCCAAGACATTAGAAATCACAGGGTAGAGAAGTGAAGATTCTTACAACATAAATAACAGAAATCTATGGATAAATACCTACAACTTTTTCTCTGTCCTCCAGTGGAACCTTATGATACACACATTCAAACTATTTCAGAGGGACTCTGACAGGTGTTTTCTAGGATAACCTTCTAAATAATCTACCAGCAGTCAACTTTTTGTCTCTGGGTTTACTTTGAGGAAAATCCTAATCAAGACTCCCACTAAATGTATTAATCTGAGACTAGATTTTTTCATACCAATAAGACATTGTATGTATATATACATATTTCTAGCTATATATTTTGTTTTATATATATAATTATATATTTATAGAGTTTATACAATGCAGCTACATATGTATGTTTGTGTGTGTGTCTATATATATATATATATATATACTTTCAGTGCATTATTTTTATGGCTAAATAGTACTCCATTGTGTTTATACAATGCAGCTACATACACACACATATATGTAACTGCATCGTACAAATATATATGAAATTATATGTGTGTGTGTGTGCATAGCTGCATGGTATAAACTTCAATCTGCAATGTGAGGTATGCATTAAATAGCCTACATGTATATAACTTCTATATAAAGATCTAATATATAATAGGTTTATGTAAAGTAAAATGTACTGAAATATTCACGTATATATGTACATATGTAATAGTATACTTTTCTGATTATAAGCTTCACATTCATTATACTTAGAATCTCTCCAGTAGTAAGGGCTTATATCTTAAGTTAAATTCATGTCACAGTTTAAGCATCCTAGATATAGGGGACATCTAGTTATTCTCAGTCCCCGGTGTAATTATAGGCTAGCATGAAGACATTCGTTATCTTCATTCTCTTGTTCTACTCAGTCCTGTGTTGCCTTTAGGCCATGCTTGACGTATATATATATATATATATATATATACACACGCACACAAACACATATATACATATATATATAATCCCATTTAATATAGACACATCACATCAACTAGATATTTTTAATTTCCAGAAATTGTGCTACTCCCTAATGAACTGTCCAGAAGCAGACATAGTTCTTTTAACTTTAGGACTTATCAGAATCTTTCTTTTAATCTTTCTAGACTACCTTTTTTTCTGGAAAAGGGAAATTCAATCTCATTCCTCTTTCAGCAAAACAGTGTCATATTTCATTTTTTATTACCATTTATTCAAAAAATCTGCAAACAAATTAACAAACATTTAGGTTGATTCCGGGGCTTATTTTTAGATATTTATGTTGAACATGCAGTGGTATTTATTGATGTTTTCAATGTTCTCACATACTTTGGTAATTTCTCTTAAGTTAAATGTCCATGAAATAGATAGAAATTTGTTATTTTTAATCTCAGTCTGATATATTTATGAAGGCTAGATTGTGATTATGAATTTTTAAGGAATGTATTTTTCTCTGTATCATCCTTGGAGGTACTTAATATCACTTTATTCTTTAGCTTACAGGTGTTGAATTTTTGGTGTTCCTTCCAGAAAGTTGGCGAGCTTTCTCTCACTTTTCAAGGGCTCTAATCTTTACATATTATATTATTTCCAGTAATTATAGCAAAATTTTACACAGATGTTTATAGGTGATTTGTTCATAATTGCAAATACTTGAAATCAATCAATCACGGTATTCTTCACTAGGTAAATGAATAAATAAATAAACTGTGGTACAGCCAGACAATGAAATATTATTCAGCACTAAAAGAAACTAGCTACCAAGTCCTACAAATATATAAACTTAAATACATATTACTAAGTGAATACAAGTCAATCTAAAAAGTCAACATAATTTATTATTTCAATAATAGGACATTTTGGAAAAGACAAAACTATGAAGACAGTAAGAAGATCAGTGGTTGTCTGTGGTTAGGGCCAACGTAAGGAGAGTTAAATAGATACAGAAGACTTTTATGACAGTGAAAATACTCTGTATTACCATATTGATGGGCAAAAGTCATTATAAATTTATCCAAACCAATGGACTATCAAGACCAGAAGAGAACCCTAATGAAACAATGGACTTTGAGTGATTTTGATGTGTCAACATACTTTCATATATCGTAGCATGTGCCACTCTTGTGTGCAATGTTAATAACGTGGGTGGCTATGCTTACCTGGGGATAGAAAAGATATAGGAAATCTCGTACCTTAACAGTTTTGTGATGAACATAAAACTTATCTTAAAAATTTGTCTGAAAAAAGTTCTGTTTTATCTAGGATCCTCATTCCCTTAGGACATGCCCCAGTTTCAGGTTGTGCTTGCCTTTCAGTATTCATGATTCAGTTTTGGATTGGTCTTTGAGGATTTATTTTTATCTTATTAGATAAGCCAAAGGTTTAAAAAAATCATCATCTAGACATGTAGTTGCAAATGACAGGATCTCATTCTTTTTGTAGTTATTTTTTATAGTCTGAATAGTACTCCATTGTGTTTCTGTATTACATTTTCTATATCCATTCATCTGTTGATGAACACTTAGGTTGATTCTAAATCTTGGCTACTTTAAATAGTGTTACAATAACCAAAAAAAAGTGCAGATATCTCTTCAATATACTTACTTCCTTTTTTTGGGGTACATATCCGGCAGTAAAACTACTGGACCATATGGTAGTTCTATTTTTTTGTTTTTTGAGGAAACTTCATGCTCTTCTCTGTAGTAGTTGTACTAATTTACATTTCCTCCAGCAGTGTGTGAAGGTTCCCCTTTCTACACTCATTTGTGGAAGCTAAAAATTAAAACCACTGAACTCATGGAGACAGAGAGTAGAATGATGATTACCAGAAGCAGAGAAGTGTAGTGGAAGTTGGGGTGGGAAGTGGGGATGGTTAATGGGTACAAAAATATAGTTAGATGGAATGAATAAGATATAATATTAGTATAATACGGCGACTATAGTTAATAATAATTTATTGTACAGTTAAAAATAACTAAAGAGTATAATTGGAATGTTTGTAATACAAATAAACAATAAATACTTGAGGTGATAGATACCTAATTCATTCTGATATGATTATTACATATTGTATGCCTGTACCAAAATATCTCATGTACCCCAAACATGTACACACCTACTATGTACCCCTAAAAGCTATAAACTTAAAAAATTTTCTAATATGCAGATTATGTAATTATCTAATTATCTAATATGCAGGGTTTGTAAAATATTAGAACCTCCTTTTTACTAAATCATGGAAGTATGCTTAGAAAGTTCCTTCAGTACCAATTGTGAATTACATTATTAAATGTATATTCTCATTTGAGACGTTGGCAGGGTTCTTGGCTCTTAGAAGAGGAATGCCAATCAATTTTAAACTTAGAGTTAATAGAAGAAAATATACTAAATTAGATAATAAATGATATTATGGGAAGTTAGGTGAAAGTGCAATAATTTAGATCTGATGAAATTTCACCTATCCCTTCCCAAAGAGTTCAATCCTCACTGATTAGTGGAAGCGGTTAAAATGTCAAAAGCTCTGTCAGTCTATCACACTGAATATGTGCTATGAGAGAAATATCAGAGTTGACACAAAGTCATTTAACCTGAAGAAGTAAAAGTTTAAGCTTATTTTTCTTAGATGAGTATGAAGGTGGGGAGGATGAACAGGTGTTTATTTTTTATGCAATGAGTTTGAGATGCCTGTTAGATTTCCAGGCAGTTATGCTGAGAAAGCAGTGGACCATGTTAATTTGGAGATATCTACATTTAGGCATACATTTCAGCATTTATTAGTGTATGGATAGTCTGAAAATCCATGACACTGATTAAAAATGACAAGGGAACAAGTGAAGAATAAAAAAAGAAGCCATACAAAAGCTTAGCTCCAGGCCAATGTAAATTTTAGAAAACCACAGTTCTCATACTCACAATATGTATGCCATCCTTTGAACATGCCTAGGCAGTCTACAGATATTGAGGTTTTCCAATGAGTTTTATTACATATATGCATACATTTAGGAAAAAGCCTTTTTCTCTCATTTTTGTAAACTTATTTTTGGATTATGTTTCTGTAATGATCCTACATTACCCTGATGTTTATTTCACACTCAGCATGTTAAACTATGGTTAACTTCAAAGGCATTTAATGCCAAAAGGAAACTACATCTGCAGTGCTTTCATTGGTTTTCTAGGCAAACAGGTTTAGCTATAATTTATTCGGCATATAAATAGATTACTTTAAAAAAATAAACCATACATACTTTTGCTTTGAGACTTCCTTTACTTTTGAGGCTGTTGAAACCTTAGCTTATTTGAGTATTTAAAAATTAAGGCTTTTGTTCATTTTGAGCAGTTGCCAGGTTCGATGGACCTAATTTGTTTTTGATGTATAAATCTTTTTGTGAAGAATTCATTTGTTACACAGCTTTTATTTTACTCAAAATATTTCATTATTTTGTACTTCTCTTTTATTGATGTTCTTTTGTGTTCAGAGTTGTTTTTTGTAATCCTGTCCTTGAAACTTGCTTTTAAGCCTAATCTAAAATGTAGCTGATAACACACACAAAAAACATTGTGGAACGCTGGTAAATATACACCATTATTAGAAAACCTAAGATCCTGTTCCAGTTACATTTTGTCAAGGAGTAGAATATTACAAGCACCCCAAAAACTAATCATGCCGCTTTCTAGTCATGACTGTTAGACAGAAACTACTATCTTGACTTGAAAATCATATACTAATTTTAGCTGTTTTGTGCCGTATAGCATTGGAACCACAGGGCAAGTGCATCTTTTTTATATCTGATTTTTTATTCAAGTTTTCTTATGAAAGTCTCCCAAGTTGTATATAATTATAGTTGCTGTACAGTAATCTATCATAAAGATATTTTCAAATCTAATTATTCATTTTTATCTTCATGGACATTTGAGAATTTTCCATTTCAGAGCTATTTCAAAATGTTTAAATATGCATTTCAATACTTTCTGGGAATATATGCCATATTTCCATTGGATATATACCAAAGAGTAAAATTTCTGGGTTAGAAGACAACATATAGTCATCTTCTGAAGATATTAATAAACGGTTCCCAAGTATAGTTGTGCCACTGAAACTGCTACCAGCACTTCATGAGAGTACCAATTGCTTTGTTTTCTTACTATCATTTGGAATTTTCTATTTTTTCCATTTTTGTTATTCTGATACACTTGTAGAATTTTACCAAATGTGGTGTTAATTTGAATTTTTTGGAAAAATAAAGTTTTGAATTTTTTTTACATATTTATTGACCTTTATCATTGTATGTTTAAATGTTTTGTTCATTTTCATCAACTATTTTCTGTCTTTTATTTATGAATTTTCAGGAAGGAGTTTATTTTTAAACACACTTACTTTGCAGCATTGTGTGCCATCACCATGAAGACATCAGATCAAATTAATAAAAAAATTTAAAGACACAGGGTGAGTGTTCTAAACACAGGGGTGACAGATGAGGCCAAGGAAACACATATACTATCATAAAGATAGTGTGGAGAATATGACAAAAAACAGAACTTTAAGGAACTGCTGGGACTAGGAAAAGAAAAAATACAAAATAAGTCCAAGAAAGTAAACTGAATAAGAAGTAACAGGTTAGGGGGGCTCAGAGAACCCTGAGCCAGCTATTTAACCAGTCTTGTGATTGCTATTGGAGTTCTATTGGAATGATCAACAAAAGTCCTTATTACTGACCTCTACATGGCCTTTAGCTAACTCCCAGAGGAATTTTTCAAACTCTATGCTTCTGGTAAGACCACTCCGTAATTCATGCTGCCTCACTACTACTCACAAGTTCAAAATCACAATTTGCATTAAGTGCCAACAACACTAATCCCATCAGCCCCACCATTCTGCTTACAACAGTCTCTACAGCAACAGCAATATTTCTAACTTGTCTTTCATCACCCGGACACTTACACCTGGAATGACTCACTCTTTGGACTTAAATCCCTTGGGGATTGATTCACATCTTATCTCTTGACATACCATATTCTAAGTATTATTTTAACTATTCTCAGACATATCTATAGCCATTTTCCCCTGAAAACTTCACTCATGTAAAAGTTAGTAAGATGAGGCCGGGCGCGGTGGCTCAAGCCTGTAATCCCAGGACTTTGGGAGGCCGAGGCAGGCGGATCACGAGGTCAGGAGATGGAGACTATCCTGGCTAACACGGTGAAACCCCATCTCTACTAAAAAATACAAAAAAACTAGCCGGGCGAGGTGGCAGGCGCCAGTAGTCCCAGCTCCTCGGGAGGCTGAGGCAGGAGAATAGAGGCGGAGCTTGCAGTGAGCCGAGATCCGGCAACCGCACTCCAGCCTGGGGGACAGAGCGGGACTCCGTCTCAAAAAAAAAAAAAAAAAAAGTTAGTAAGATGATTATCAAGATCTCACACAAATGTTATTTTCCAAGCAAAAACATTGTGTATTTAGAGAAAAATCAGAAAATTTCCCATAATTTATTCCATTTAATCTCTCTTCTTTCACTCACATCTGCCTGCAGTATAAATAAGAGCCATGGTGATTGTACTGATATATAGTATGTCATTTTATACCCAAGTCTTTATTATGGCTTCCAATATCACTCAAAGCAAAACCTCAGACTCTTATCTTCTCCTTCAATATTTTGATAACTTGTCACTTCCATGACCTACTCCTCATCCTGCTAGTTCAATTTTCTAATACTCTTCGTGTTCAGTTGTTTTTAGTCACACAAGCATTTGTGATTTCTTTAAATGCCCAGTAGGTCTCTGAGGTTGTTGTAGAATGCTAAACTCTATACCTAGAATTCATTTTTCCATATGAATATAGATTTTATTTCTGTTCTTTCAGATCTTCGTTTAAGTATTATCTCATCTGAGAAGTCTTCATTGATTGTCTCACATGAAATATCAACCCTATTTCACTCTCTTTTCACTTTGCTTCACCTTCTTCACTCCAAAAATTATAAAATTAGGAGCTAAAAGATTTAATGTCAGAAAATCAGAGCAGAAGTTTGTTAAGCTCATTGAGTTAAGATGCAAGGAGGGCCTGAACTGAGGCATGGTAAGTAATACAGGAGATAAAAGTTTAGATGTATATAAGACTTTGAACTAGAATCACAAATAACTAACTACAGATATGAAGCAAAGATCGATGTTGGAAAAATGAATCAAGGATAATTGGAATGATTGAATGTGTTTGTATTTCAAAGAATGTATCAACACTGATTCCAAAAACAGCAAATGAGAATATGAGAAAAGCTTGTCTGAGATGATAGGGGAATGTAGAGGTTGGAGAGGGGCTTACAAATTGTAAACAGGGAAGACTATTTTTTCCTATGTCATTAAAACTATTTAATATCACCAAATTAAATTATTTCTCCCCAGGGAGCTCTTAAATGTCCAGAAAATAGGGAAAATAATTTCATATAAATTGAGCAATCTTTGACTTCAAGTACCTCAGTGTATTCTTATATAAAGCAGTTTAAAAAAAAAAAAAGTCAATGAGAAAACTACAGGCATATTATCTAAATATATATATTATATATATATAAAATGTTTATATCAATGGCATAGAAAAATCATATCACTTATTAGGAGCTTCAAACGTGAGTAAAATTTACTGTTTAAGTTCATAGGACTTTCAAGCACTATGGAGCAAATATAAAATTTAATGTGGCCTAGAGAAGGTTTAGTTCATAAACTCAGACTGTAAAATTTGACTAGAACTTCATAAAAACTAAAAGAAACTTGACATCCTGATGTATCTAACACAATGTGGTATCCTAGAATACATTCCAGGACAGAAAAATAGCATTAATGCAAACATTAGTGAAATTTGCAGTCTCTAGTTTCATTAATACTATTAGACTAATGTTAATTTCTAAGATTTGACAAATGAACCATGAAATATTAACATTAAGGGAAACTGGTTGAAGAGTATGCAAGAACCTCTACATTATATCTATAATATTTGAAAAAATGCAAAATTATTACAAAATAAATTTAATTAAATTACAAATGTGAAATAAAGGTACAGTAACAACGTTTTGATAAAATATGAATATGTATTGCAACTGCAGTTGTAATACAATACTAAAAATGTGATTGTGATTTTATTTTAAATAATATGATGCACATAAATAGAAAACTAGATCCTGGCTCCAGATGGCTGCCTAGAGAAATTGGACAGTCATCCTCTCCACAAAGAAAAACCAAAATAACAAATAGATAATTACTCCTCAAATAGAACATCTAGGAGAGAACACTAGAGTGAAACAGATAAGTTATGGGGATACACTGATGCATAGAAAGAGAAAGAAATAAATGGTCACCTCACCCACGATAGTCTGAGAGCCTTGAGGGATTCACTATTATGGGGAAAGGGTAAGTAAGAGAACTTCAGTGTTCCACATCCCTGCCGTGGGCTGCTCTATTCAGAACCATGAGAGAGCTCCACTACCCACACAATCCCTAACACTAGCATGGGTAGTGATTTGAAATTCCCAAGAGAGCATTGTACCAGACAGGCAACACGGGCTAGGGCATTTACACTCTCAAGACCTGAGCATCTGCAATAAAGCACCATTGTGAATGTACAGCCATAATGGGGCTGCATCCTGACCTGGAAACCACAGCCTCCATATCTCCACATCCCAAAATTCCTCACTAACAACCCCGGTGTCTACTAAGAGGGCTACAGTGGCACAGCACTGGCTGGACAAAGGGTGCTATGGAGTCCCCGGTACTCTAGCCCACAGAGAGTACTACTCTCTGGCGAAAGGACAACACAATGCATTAAAAAATCTTGCAACTGAGACAATGAAAACGAACACATTATGCTTCCCAGAGCCTGAGTGCCCCCTGTCGGGGTCTGTGAGAAGTGGTCCCATGCTCAGCAGCAACACAAACTGTGTGCTAAGCCACATAAGCAGAGAGTGAGATCCCCTTGCATGGGCATAGCAGCCTCTGGGCTCAGACTCACGTGGAGAGAATGGGACTCCTTCTCCACATTTGCACACCACTGCAGACATAGTTTCTGCTGCTGCTGACAAAGGCTGAGGTGGGTGAGCTAGAGGACTGTCTGGGGCTGTGAGTGGTGACTGTGCCTTCATTGGTGGTGTGACCCTTATGCTTGGCTTGTGTGTGAACAGTGGGGTCCCTCCTCTATCTGTGCAGTTCTGTAGTGCTGCTTCCATCAAGAGCAGACAAGTCTGAAAACTGTGTTTATGGGGATTTGAGTGACAACCCTGCATTGCTACTAGAAACAGTAGCATACATGACTCAGGATGCAAAGGATCATCTCACCACTACAACTCCCATTGCCCACACCACACTAGTGCCCAGGGACCCAAGAACCCGCTCTGCTTGTCCCAACACTGTCATTACCAGCATCCTATGAGTCAACCCAGAGTCCCAACAATGTGCCCACTCAATCCTGTTAACACCAGTGCCAGCATAAACCACCCTGGGTCCCAAGAACAGGCACACTAAGCCCACTGGTGCCACCACTGGTGCCCCAAAATTGGCCAGACAGGCATTCGTTCTCTGAGCAAAACTTCATCATAGCCTCTGCTAATAACCAAACCCTAAAACACCAAGGAAATTGCATATACTGTTTATGCTGTTTACAGTTGAATAAATCATACATAGGCTGCACTACTGAACACACTCAACGAATGTTATAAATATATGCTCATGAAAAAGTTTTTCTCTATGAAAGTAAATTCAAAAATTAAAAGAAGCCACTGTTACACTAGATGTGCAGATTTCAACATGAAGACATGGGAGACATAAATAAAGCAAGGAAATATGACACCTCCAAATAAACAAAATAATTCTCTAGCAACAGATACTAATCTAAAAGAAATTCATGAAATCCCAGAGTATTAAAAAATACGAAAATCAGAAAATTATATAAGGATATAAATGAGAAATTTACCAAAGAGATAGATATAGTAAAAAAAGAACCAAACAGAAATTTTGGAATTGAAGAACTCCTTAAATAAAATACAAAATGGACCTGTAGGCAAAGAATTTTCAAAATCCATTTAATGATATAGGTTCAAAATCTATTTAATGAAAAGTTTTCAAAATTTATTTACCTAAATAATAGATAAAATTTTTCCAAGTCTAGCAAGAGATTTAGACATTCAGATGCAAGGGGCCCAGCAATACCCAAACAGATGCAATGCCAAAAGGCCTTCCTCAGGAAATATTATGGTGAAAATATCTAAAGTCAATGATAAAGAGAAAATTCTAAAAGCAGCAAGAGAAAAACATCTTGTCACCATAAGAGCCCCGAACAGTAGACTTCTTAGCAGAAACCCTACAGACCAGGATAAAATGGGATGATATATTCAAAATGCAGATAGAAAAAAAATCCAGTCAAGAACACCATACTCAGCAAAATTACCCTTCATAAATGAGGGCAAAATTTAGCCTTTCTCAGATAAGCAAATGATAGGAGAATTCTGATTTTACAAGAAATGTTTAAAGGAGCTCTCAACCTGGAAGCAAAAGGATGACATTTACCAAGAAAACACACACATAAAGTTAAACTCACTGGTATTTCAAACACACAAATGAAGAAAAGACTCAAATGGTACCACCACAGAAAATCAGCAAACCACAAGGAGAGTCAATAAGAAAAAGAAAGAAGGAAAGAATATGCACACCAGCCAGAAAGCAACATGAAGAGAACAAAACCTTAAATATAAATAATCACCTTGAATGTAAGTGGCTTAAAATATATAAACTCACTGAATGAATTTAAAAATATGATCTAACAATATGCTACCTATAGAAAAATACACTTTAACTGAAAAGGCATAAATAGATTGAAAGTAAAGGGATGGAAAATGATATTCTATGCAAATGGAAATGAAAAGTGAACAGGAGTAACAATACTTGTACCAGATAAAAACAGACTTTAATGGAAAAAAAGAAGATAAAGATAGTCGTTATATGATGATAAAGAAATCAAACCAGCAAGAGGATATAACAATCCTAAATAGATAGGCTTCCAACACTGGAGTGCTCAGATTCATAAAGTAAATATTATTATATCTAAGAAAAGACTAATTATTATTTAGATTGCATATCTAAATAGACCACAATATGGTTCTAATGGGGGACTCTTACAACACCCACTCTCAGTATTAGACAGATCACTGAGGTAGGAAATCTACAAAGAAACATTGTACTTATACTGGACTTCAGACCAAATGGACATGACAGACATTTACAGAACATTTTATCCAACAATTGCAGAATACATTTTTTTTTTTCTCATTGGCACATGAAACATTCTCCAGGATTGAGCATACGTTAGGATCATATAACAAGTCTCAACAAATTTACAAAATCAAAATCGTATCACATATCTTTCTGGATTACAATGCGATAAAATTAGAAATCATTACCAAGGGGAACTTCGGAAACTACACAAATACACAGAAATTAAACAGCAAGCTCCTGAAAGCCCATTGAGTTAATAACTAAAATTAAGATGAAAATAAAAAAGTTTCTTGAAACAAATTAAAATGAAAATACAGCATACCAAAATCTGTGGGACACAGAAAAAATACTGCTAAGAGGGAAGTTCATAGCAATGAATGCTTACATCAAAAACTAAAAGGAATTAATATAAATAATTTAATGATGTACCTCAAGGAACTAGAAAAGCAAGAACAGACCAAACCCCAAATTAGCAGGAAAACAGAGAAATAATAAAGATCAGAGCAGAACTAAATGAAATAGAGGCTTAAAAACCCACAAAGGATCTATCAAATATAGTTGTTTCTTTGAAAAGATAAGTATAACTCATAATTGGCTAACTGGACTAATGAAGAAAAAAACGGAGAAAATCCAAGTAATCAAAATGAAAAAAGAGACATTACAACTGATATACAGAAATACAAAAGATTGCCACAGAGTTTTATCAGACAAAATATCAGATAAATATAGCCACAAAACTATTCAACAAAACTGAATCCAATAGCACATAAAAAATAATATACCACTATCAAGAGGATTTTAGCCTAATGATTCAAGAATGGTACAATATATGCAAATTATTAATAAACATGATACACTGCATCAATATAATGAAGGACAAAAAGCACATGTTAATCAATATATGAGAAAAATAATTTAACAAATTTAACAATCATTCATGATAAACACTCCTAAGAAAGTAGTCATAGAAGGAACATACCTCAAAATAATAAATCCATACATGACAAACCTATAGCTAAAATCATTCTGAATGCAGAAAAATTTGAAAGCCTTTTTTCTAAGAACAGGAACAAGACAAGGATGTCCATTATCACCATTCCTATTTAACATAGTAGGGGAAGTCCTAACCTGAGCAATCAGGCAAGAGAAAAAATAAAAGGCATCTGATTTGGAAAAGAGGAAGTCAAATTTTCTTTCTTTGCAGATGCTATGTCTTGTATCTAAAAAAAAAAAAAAAAAAAAAAAAAAAAAAAAGACTCCACCAAAACCTCTTAGAACTTAAAAACAAATTTGGTAAAATTTCAAGATACAAATCCAACATACAAAAATAAGTAACATTTCAATACACCAGTAATAAAGTAGCCAAAAAAGAAATCAAGAAGACAATTCCATTTACAAACACTACAAAAGTAAAATACCTAGGAATAAATGTATCCAAAGAGGTGAAAGCTGTCTATGAGGAAAACTACAAAACACTGGCAAAAGAAATTGAAGAAGGCACAAATAGAAAGACATTCCATGCTCATGAATTGGAGAACATGATAACCTTAAGATGACACACTGCCCCCTAAAATTAATAAATTTAAAGCAATCCCTATCAAAATAAAAATGTCATTTTTATAGAAATAGAAAAAAACATTCTAAAATTCATATGGGACCAAAAAAGTGTCTGAATAGCCAAAGCAAACTTGAGCAGAAGGAACAAAACGAGTCATCACACAACCTGACTTAAAACATATTATAGGGCTACAGTAATGTAAAAAGCATGGTACTGGCATAAAAATAGACACATAGACCAAAAGAACAGAATAGAAAACACAGAAATAAATCCACTTATTTACAGCCGACTGAACTTCAACAAAGTCATCAATAACATACTGGTGGACACCCTATTCAATAAATGGTGCTGGGAAAACTGGATAACCATATGCAGAAAAATAAAACTGGATCCTTACCTCTCACTATGTACAACAAATCAATTCAATATGTATTAAAGACTTAAAGGTAATACCCAAATTGTAAAACTACAAGAAAAAAAGTAGCAAAAATTCTTCATGACATTTGTCTAGGTGAAGATTTTATGTCTACGACCTCAAAACCACAGGCAACAAAAACGAAAATAGATAAATGGGACCATATTAAACTAAAAACTTCTGCACAGCAAAAGAAACAATCAACAGAGTGAAATGACTACCTCTTGAATGAGAGAAAATATTTGCAAATTGCTTATCTGACAGAGAACTAACATGCTGAATTTACGAGGAACTCAAACAACTAAACAACAAAAAAAGACAAATAAATAATTCCATTAATAAATGGGCAAATAACATGAGTAGGCATTTCTTAAAAGAATGCATACAAATGGTCAATATGTGTATATGAAGGTTTTCTCAACACCACTAATCACTAGGGAAATGCAAATTTTAAAAAACCAACAAAATATAATTTCTCCCCAATTGGAATAGCTATTTTTAAAAATATAAATAAATAAATAACAGATGCTGGTTAGGATGCAGAGAAAAGAGAAATCATACACACTGTTGGGGGAAATATACAATCATTTTGAAAAAAAGTATGAAGATTTTCCAAAAAACTAAAAATAGAACTACCATTTGATCCCCAGCAATCCCACTACTGGGTATCTATCCAAAATAAATACATAAAAATAATACCTGTACTCATATGTTTATTGCAGCACTATTCACAATAGCAAAGATAATGCAATCAACCCGTGTCCATCAATAGATAAATTGATAAAGAAAATGTTACATTTGTGTATGTGTATATAATGGACAAATGAATAAAGAAAATATCTCTGTATATGTGAATATATATGTATATAGTGCGTGTATATATGTATGCGTATATATATGTGTATATATACACATGTATGTATGTGTGTATATATGTGTGTGTGTATATACGTGTGTGTGTATATATGTGTGTGTGTATATATATGTTAGGGTTAGGCAATCCTAACTCAGGCTCCTAGGCTCAGGCAATCTTGACACCTCAGCCTCCCAAGTAACTGGGACTACAGGGACGTGCCACCAAGCATGGCTATTTATTATTATTATTATTATTATTGTAGAGACAAGATTTCACTATGTTATCCAGACTGGTTTAGAACTACTGGGTGCAAGGGATCCTCCTGCTTGTGTCTCCTAGTGTTGGCATTACAGGCGTAAACCACCATACATTGCCTGAGAAGTCTATTGGTTAAATTTCAAATATATATATATATATTTACACACACACACACACACACACACATATATATGGTGTATTACCATTTGACCATAATAAATAAAATCATGTCATTCCTAGCAACATGCATGGAATTGAAGGTCATTATGTTAAAATAAGCCAGGCACAGAAAGACTAATACCTCACATTCTCACTCACATGTGTAGGCTAAAAACTTTGATCGCATGGGCATCGAGAATAGAACAATAGATATCAGAGACTTGGAAAGGTGATTAGCAGGTGGGGGGGATCAAGAAAAATTGGTTATGAGTATAAACATATAGTTAGATAGAAGAAATAAATTTCTATGTCTGATAGACTAGGGTGACTATACGTAGCAACAATATTATCAATATTTCAAGGCAACTAAGCAGAGGACGTGAAATGACATCAACACATAGAAATGATAAATACTCAAGGTAAGGGATACCCCAAATACCCTGACTTGAACATTGCAGACTCTATGCATGTAACAAACACACGTACTCCATGAATGGGTTCATTATTATATATCAATAAAAGAGGAGGAATAGAGCAAAAGTAATTTATAACAAATTTTTCTGTAAAGATTTTTTTTCTCTTTGCTTTGTATATGTAGTCACAATAGTTGGTGCCAGTGAGCAACTTCTGTAAGCCAACACACAACAAAGTCTCAAGAAACAAGATATGTGTCTACTAAAATTCTTCTTTATCATGTATTTTTATAATAGGGAAACTAACAGGCTGTAAGTACAGATAACTACTTATATAGTCACATAAATAAGATCTTTAAATTTCCATACATGACTTTAGTTATTGGTTCCCATCCTCCAGGCAGGAGGTGCCCAGACAGAAATTCTGGCCTGAGCCTCAAAATATCTTTAGAAATCATATTTTACTGCTTCCCCTCCCCATATAGATAACCCCATGGTAATTCTAAAGTTAAATTTGCATCCACTTATTGCTTTTTCTAGTTACTGGGGGTTATTTTGGAGATGTTCTGTGCATAAGATTTTAAACAATTGGAGGTTTGGTTTTTCCTTTTTCTAGAGCATTTAACAGAAAGTACTGGCAAGTTGCTAATAAATGGGTATAAAGTTTCAGTTATGCAAAATAAATAAGTTCTAGACATCTGCTGTACAACATTTTGTCTATAATTAACAATTTTGCATTGCACGCTTAAAAATTTAGGTGGTTAGATATCATTATGTGTTCTTACAACAATAACATAATAAATAAGTATGCATTAGTTTCCATAACTAATAAATTCCATGGCTTGCTCAAGCAACTACATTGAGGAAACAATCATCTGGAAATTTTTTTCCTAAAATTATGACTCGTGTATTAATACTTCGAATAATAATCTTTGCTCCTAAAGGGCATTATTTTAAGGTGATTTTGCATAGTTAAGTATTCTCTTATTTTATCAATTCTTTTAGAAATGAAACATAAAGTACATGAAATAGGCATTTTTGTTTGTTTGAAAGCCTTCTTTCTTCATTAACATAGCACTGACTTCCAGAATTCATCCATTAGGATCAACTCAAAAAGACACCAAAGAAAATACTTATCCATCACTCTGTATACTAGAAAAAATCTTCAAATTTTGAATATACAGCATATTGTCAATAAATCTCTTTAATAAAATGACTCAACTGGTTGACCAAATAATCTGTATGGAAACCACTGTGACATGCAATTTACCCATATAACAAACCTGCACATGTACACCTGAATCTAAAATAAAAGTTAAAAAATAAAAAATATAGTGCTTTTTTAAAAGATCATTCTCCGAAAAACAAAACCACAACAAAAATATACATTTAAAAATGAAAAGTCTTTTTGTTTTCTCTTTTTTTGAGTGCAGTGATCACTCAAAATCATTTCACCCTCGACCTCCTAGGCTCAGGCAATCCTGCCACCTCAGCCTCCCAAGTAACTGGGACTACAGGGACGTGCTGCCAAGCATGGCTATTTATTATTATTATTATTATTATTGTAGAGACAAGATTTCACTATGTTATCCAGACTGGTTTAGAACTACTGGGTGCAAGGGATCCTCCTGCTTGTGTCTCCTCGTGTTGGCATTACAGGCGTAAACTACCATACATGGCCTGAGAAGTCTATTGGTTAAATTTCAAATTTCGAGAAAACATTTATTTTTTATCACTATATTAACTTTATTGGGATCATAACCTTATCTAGAATGTTTTACAAGTGCTGATAATTACCTACTTGGCTATCAAAGCAGAAATTAACTTAACTTGAATGACCTGTCATACTATGCTATTATATATAGAGACAGAACTCTTAAGATTAAAACCCAACTAAATGTTGATATAATCTTAACACCTAAACTATAATTAAGTGAGGGTTGAATCATGAATCAATATTTTTAGGAGTATATAAAGATAATTGAAATAGATATTCTTATTCCTGCATTTGATGAAAATCATAGAAAGTTTGAGTTTATAATGAAATAATCATATGTGAATTAACTATTTACAGTCAAAATTGAGCTAGTAGCTATGGGTAGACACAAACTGAATATAGGAGAATACTGCTGATCCTTACATGAATTTTCAGCGTTCTTTACCAATTTTTGACTTGTCACTTTAGCCTTTTAGAAACTCAGCTTTATTTAGTAATCCTCTTAACCCTCTTCATATTTTCTGCTTTCATACTTGTCATATGACTTCTTTTCTTCACTGATACCTTTTGAAAAATCATTTTCTTACCCATCCATGTCATTTTTATTTCAGTTCTTAAGCTTATTTCATAGTTGACTTCATTTTCTGTCTACAAACTATTCTCCTTAACATATATTGAACTATGAAATTCATTAAAAAATTATGTGCTAACACTAAAATGAATGAAGACCTTTGCAATAATGACAGAGCTTTGAAGAAGAGATTATGCTCTCTTCCAAATGTGTACCATTTCTAATGTCCGATAATTAAATCTGTGCAACAAATAAGTGAGATGACCTTAGGAAGTAGTGATATTCATTAAAAACTTACCCAGTAATTTGCTAGATAATTATTTATCACAGCTGAAAGTATATGTGCAGATGTATAGAGTCCACCCTCAATGCAGGGTTCAGGTAAAGTAACATAAAAGTCTCTTATGGCCCTGATATTTTGAAATATTTTAGCTACCTTTATGTAATAATGAAAATGTTTGACTTCCCATCATACTTTATTAAATACAAACCATATCATTATTTTGTGGTCTGTTGTATCTACTCTAAAATATTTTTTATCCCACTACCATACAATATTTTCTTTATCAATTTAATATTTGGGCAAATTCAGAGCTTTCTCATTCATGTTATTAAATAGACTTTTTAATCTCATCAAAATTCACTATGGCATAAAACTGTACTATACTTAACATAATTCTTAATTACTGTTAATGATACTAGATGTAATTTCATTCAAAGGCTTAATGTTATGTGTCAAAATCACAGCAATCAGCATAGTTAACATAGATTCACGGTTATCTCAATTTTACCAGCTATAAAATCAAAGAGTAACTATCTTTGCTGTGAGTGTTAAATAAATTGCCAAATTTGATAATTATGTCAAAGGGTAGGAGGGGAATAAATCTCCAAAGGAATGAAGTCCAAAGAATGATTCACTTGCTGTGTAAGTGTCCAGGTGATGAAAGATAACACATAAACTATAATTTTAACACCTTTAAATTGTACAACATGGAAAGCATTGAGAATGGCAAAAAATAAAAAGACATGAGTGAGGGGACGAGGATACAGAGATGTAAAAAATTGAGTAACATTTAAGGCCCTTGCAAAGTTTACTAACTCTTGGCATTTCCTGTGCATTTTAACTCTACAACACCAGGAGTGATTATTTTAGAAGTTAGACATAAGTACCACACACATATATGCTTAAACATTTTGTATGTCATCATATCTCCTGTGGAAGGATTAACAATTTTTAATCTTGTATGAATACTTTCCAGTCTGGTTGACTGAAGCATAAATTATCACTTCACTATTGACTGTAACCAAATGGTTGTATATATACATGTATATATATAATTTTCTGTCTCATCAACATTCGCGTGTGCAAAACAATCCTATTAGTAACACCTTTTGTAATAAGAAATAATGACTCTAAATTTGAAAGTCATATCAGCAAGATATGAATTTCTAGAGGTAGAGTAAGAGGTGTAATTGAAATGAATTACTAGCAGCTTTGAATTTACTTATATGAGAAAGAATCTCTCCATTAAACTTGAGAATAACCACTGTGGCTTCACTGAACAATTTGCTCAAGCATATTGCAGTGCATTGGGTATTTGCTTTTTACCCAATTGTTCCACTGCTTGTGGTGGTTTCCATCTTCTCTACTTAGTGATTCCCGAACCAGTGTAAAAATCACTACTGTCTTGAAAATCTAAAAATCCTCTAGCGATCACTCAACAGCCATTTTATCCTGTTCAAGTGGCAACAATCTATTTTTTCTGTTGCTATGTCACTTGATACTTGTATAATAATTATTTGTTCATATTTCTATCTCCCAAATAAGCCCCTCAAAATCAGGCTCATCTTTACCTGCCAGAGCAGGCATAGTGCCTGACACACAGTGGCACCCAAATGCAGAAATAGAATTTTTCATTCTTTACTGAATTGGTTGAAATTCTAGCCCTCCATTTTATTTGTTAAAATTTATGCATTTTACTTTCCTTTTAAGTGCAGCTAAAAAGTAAAATTTCTGTGTAGCAGAATCTGTTCAAGTAGTAGTTCTTTCTGAAAGAAGTTATGATAGACAGAAAAGAGGAAAGAGATGTGGATGTTAATATAAAACCAAATTAAATCCTAAATTAAAAAGGTTCCAGGAGAAAACTTTTAAGATTAGACAATAAAAATGTCTATAAGAATTCAATCCCGTTTTCTTGTTCAATATGAGGACTTGTGTATATACTTATAACTTGCAACAATCCTTTTATGTTTTCTGTTACCAATATATTTGTGCCTTTTTTACTGCATTCATAATAAAGAAATCTCTCAACACTTCAAAAATTATTATTACACAGGCTATCACCTTTAACCTTTAATAATCTAACTTTTACCTCTGAAGCCCTTATTTACAAATTTTTAATTTAGTTGTCTGGAATAATAAATGATAATACAATTTTAAATCATTTTCCCAAAGATATATGTACTCTATGTTTCTTTTGTTATCCAGATGTTTCTAAATTTAGGTAAAATGAATTTATGGATTCAATAGATTATTTATCTTAAAACAACATGTGTACATAATTTTTAATCATTTTACCATAGATATATTAATGAATAACACATTTTCATTGACAGATGAGTGGATAAAGGAAATGTAGTATATACATACAATAAAATGCACTATTCAGCTTTAAAAAGAAGGATATTCTGCCATATATGACAACATGTGTAAACCTGAAGGACATTATGCTAACTGAAATAAGTCAGGCACAAAAAGACAAATACTACTTGATTCCACTTATACGATATAGAATGACTGTTACTTAAAATATAAACTCATAAAAACAGAGAGAAGAAAAATGATTTATACTCCTGTTTAAAGAGTATAAAATTTCAGTTATGCCAGAAGAATAAACTCTAGTGATCTACTGTACAACGTTGTGCCAATATTGAACAATACTGTGTGCTATCCACTAGAAAATTAGTAAAGAGGCTAGATTTTGTGTTGTGTTCTTACTACAATAATAATAATACAAAGGAGCAAACTATTTTATTTTTAATTTTATAACATAGAAGAAAATTAAAATGAAATAATATGAGCCCATATAATTTACTATGAAGATAAAAAAAGTGCAGGAACAGAATACCCTATTTTCTGCTGTGAACAGATATTGTTGTTTTCCTCATAATTAATGCTCTTTGCATTATTTTCATCTATTTAGCTATTCTCTATCTTCTACCTACGTATTATCCATCCATCCATCTATCCATCCACCCATAAATTCATCCATCTTTCTATAGACTCCATTTTTGTCTGTAGTCTGTAAAGTTTTAATATTAAAATATTAAGAACAGTATCTTCTTCTTAAAATTACCTTATGGATTTAAATAACTTTGTTTTTTAAAATAAGATTACTTATCCCATGATGTATTAATCATTTAAAAAAGGATGTTTGTTAGTTTAAGATTTCTTTTAAACTGTAATTGTGAATAGCTGCACATAAACACATAGGCTATTTAATATTTATATATGTATACATAAAACTATTTTTTCACAAAAATAAATTATGCAATACACATATTGATATCTAACACATTATTTTTGAAAGCAGATTATTTATATTTTGTTGCTAGATGTAACACCTTTATATACTATATAATTTTGCAACAGACTATCGAACCCTCTGGTTTACATATCTGAAACTAATCCTTTTATCTGACTGTTTTCTTGATGAAGTTTGAAATCAGAAATTCATACAACTAACATAAAAATCATCATCATCATTTTTGACACACTACAGAATTCCAGTAGCAGATTCTAAAGTTGCTTGGAGTTTAGGAATCTTATGAAGAGTAAAGAAAAATTCAGCTGATTACTAGCAGAATTCAGTAGTTGTTTACCCAGTCTGATTTTCATCAGAAAGAAAAAGATCTATTTCTTAGAGGCAGAATAAACTCTAATTGTTGTGCTTATTTCCAGTCTTTATGTGTCATTTAATTAATAAAGACCTATGGGGAAACAACCAATTTAGCTCACATTTAAGCAACTGTTTTAAAATTACCTGAACAGCAAATATAAGCAATTTTAAATGAGAAAATTTGCCTTAATGAAAGATTTCAGGTAGCCATTTGGGGATTGCTTAATCTATAGATATTTTAGAGGCAATATTAAGAGAAAAAGGATATGAATATTATACCATTTAGTGTAAATTATATCAAGGAGATGTGTTAATCAGATTGTTAGAATAAGACAAACATCCACAGAGCTTCTCAACATGCAAATTAAGGAGAAAATGTGTCAGCACTGACTTGTTTCTTGAAAAAGGAGAGTTATATATTTTTAATCTTAATTAGGCAATAGTTACATATTTCAAATTTATAACTATACATTTTAATTGAAATGTTGGTAGATTAATTATACTGCCATTTTTATAAGCTTTAATTTTGAACTGACAATATTTACATTGATGCAATGCAAAAGAAAAGAGAAACCATCCTTCTCATATTAGAGAAAGCCTTTGAACAGTTAAAATTTTATGTAATTATTTAATTGCATCATGTTCAAATACTTTATCATCTTTTAAGTCTAATTGATCATTTCTTTTAAGAAATATTTTCTCTGCGTTGTCTTTAAAATTTCCATTTGACCCAAAAATATAGCCCAACATTATTCACTGAAACATTCTAAGTAACATTTATTCATTACTGCCAAATACAAGCACTTCACCCTTTATGCACTTAACAATGCAAAATTGCAGGACATTATTTCCAGAATGTTAAATTCTGTTAGAGGTCTCAAGTCAAACATACTGACTATGAATGTAGGTACCTTAGACTGTAAATTGTATGAGCAAACTGAATAAAGTTTTGATGATTACACATGGATGAGAAAGAAAATCTTAATTGAATGAGGAACATTTTAAAAGACATAGTGGTGGACAAATACTCACTGAGTGTGAGATACCTGAAAACACCACTTTGGTTTAGGTCAAATACATATGTAAAGATATAGTGAGAAAAAGTTTCAAAATGTGTTTGCATTAGAAAGCCCTGATAAGGAGTTTGATAATTATCTAGCACACCAGAAGAGTTTAGAGCAAGAGAGTGACATTTTATTTTCTTCAAATATTCCGATTGTCTCCCAGATCAATTTTTTAAAATCGTCTCAGTGAAACGTCTGTGGACTTGCTTTCACAAATAAGGGTTTAATGAAGAGAAGTGAAATGAAGAGAAGTGAAAATAGTGCAATACTTAACAAGACAATTCCTGCCAAGAGTAGCCAAAGGACACAATACTAGGTATTTTCCAGCAGGCATCTTAATTTTATGATAACTGAGACAACAAAGAAATGCTTGTGATATTCTATGAATGAACATAAGCAAAATCAAAAACGGGAGCTCAATAGGTCCGAAACAGTATTGCCCAGAAGCATAATTAGGGTGACAAGCCAGAATTTAAAGGATATTTTTATAAAGAAATTATAATAAGCATCAACACACATCACAATAAGAAAAATAACATGAATTCAGTTTTGATAGGTATAAAAGAAAAACAAAAATAAGATGTCATCAGAACTCATCAAAGCTATATGTAGTGAATTAATAAAAATAATATGTTGAATAAATATCACTTCTGCCTAAATGTAGTAGATATAAAACATGGGGAAAAAAGAGATAAGATGTATGTATTTATGAAACTCTCCACTGGAGACATGATATTAGATTCTCATTTGTCTTGCACAACAACATTCAATGTAGATATCATAATCTCCATAACTGAGATATGAATTTAATTGCCCAGAGTCTCACAGCTTGGATTGGATATCCAAGGAATGGACAGGTATCCTATTTATCTTCCTCTCAAGTCAATTCCACAATATCATGATAACGTGTCATAGTTTTATGGGACATAAACTGCTAACTTCATCAAACAATTATAATAATAACTATTTTATTACTAGCACTTAGAATTTATAAAATATTTTAACAATCATATTTGCACGTTACAGCAATAAGGGCATGTTGATGAAAGTAAGACATTTAGAGAATAAAAAACTTAAAAAAGTCACAAATTTGAGTATTTATTAAAATAAAGTATATTATGTACATTTTAAGACTAACACTTTTCAAGGATACTAATTCTTTCTTGTCTATTCAGTAAATGTAGATAATATTAAAATAAACTATTTTCTAAAGCCATAAAGAGTTAATATACCTTTCCTGTTCTCTAAAATTTAATGTCCAGCTACTTAATTGCTTAAATTGGATTCAAATTCAACATATTCCAGCAACTGACCTGAAATGTCTGCCTTTTTAATGCTTTTGATATCTAAATAGACAATAGAATTTTCCAAAAGGGGGGTCAAAGAGGGGTTATATGGCCATTGCATTCATCTCTTCAGCAGATTTGACATGACTGTGCCTTTGTTTGAAATTCCAGATATGAATGTACTATATATTTTTAATTTTTTGCCCAGAATACAGTAAACCCTCAATAACATGAGCACCTTAGAATATAAAATCAATTCAAGCACCCACTTATTTCTTTCATTCCTGATGTAATCTTTATCTTTGCCAATTTGCTGGAGCCATGCCTGACTTGTATATTGTATCCTTGGTGCTTGGCAGATTGTCTGATATAAAGAACTCAACAACTCTCTGTTATGTAAAAGAATGAATAACTAATTGACTAATTCAAGGAATGAACTTTATTCTTTTTTGTTTATATGCCATCCATACTTTATTAAGTGTATTTATATATAATATGTTCAATATTTATACATACACAGATAATCTTCCTTTGTATACTAACATTGCAATATAGTTATTATTATTCAAAATTTTCATAGAAACACATAGTGCTGAGAGGCATTTGAGAAGTTTCTCAGTGTCAAACAGCCAATAAATAGCAAGCTATATAGAGAAGGGTATGCATCCTTTAATGTTCATATTTTCAGAATAATAACGATATCATAGTGCAATAAAGTTAGTGAATACTGCTCTGCTGTTTGCGTTAATCTACAATGATATTATCTAGAGGGTTAATAGAAACATAATAAAATTAAATAGGCATCACAAGGAGGCCTTGCCATCACCATCATCAAATCATGGTTTAGATTCTGTCTTGTGTTATGAAGCATAACATAGAACCTATGCATGGGTTCCACATCCATGTGTTCAATCAAACATAGGTCAAAATTATTTGGAAAAGAATAACAATGCAACAATAAAAATAACACAATTTTTAAAGTGCAACTATTTACATATCATTTACATTGTATTCAGTATTACAAGTAATCTAGAGGTGATTTAAAGTATACAGCAGGATGTCAATAGGGTATATGCAAATACTGCACCATTTAAGGAATTTGGGCATCTGTGGATTTTGCTATCTTGGTGATCTTAGAGCCAATCCCCTCTGAATACTGAAGGACAACTGTATATTTAATGTGTGCAACATGCTATTCTAATACACACACACACACACACACACACATATATATACACACATACATACACATAGTAAAATGATTGCTACAGTTAAACATATTAACTTATCTATCTCCTTACATAGTTCCCTTCTGTGTGTTTGTTTCGGAGTGTGGTAAGAGCACAAATCAAAAATCCACCCTCTTTGCAAGTTTTTAGTATACAATATTATCAGCTGTCATCCTCGTGCTATGCATTGGATCTGTAGACTTACTCATCCTACATAACTGCAAGTGTGTACCCTTTGGCTAACATCTCCTCATTTCCTCCCCTTCTCTGCTACAAGCATAGATTTAATAAGTTTTCAATTTTAATGAGATTAGAAATATTTTAGGGCTGATGAGTCATATTATAAAATATGTATTAATACAAAATAATAGGTTAACAAGAATCCTTCCAGAAAATGTGGCAAACAAACTTAACACTCACAATGATGCTTTTCTAATCCTACAAAGGATTCTGAATAATTTGTATTGTATTATATAATGCATGTTTATGAAAAGGTAGAAAACTTACTGTTATTTGCAGGAATGCTAATAGGATCTTGAATAAATGGTAAAGAATAAATTTATTAAAATTTTATTTATTTGATAAAAATAAATTTGTTCTTATGAAGAATAAATTTTCCATATAACTGTGTTGAAAGTCTTTTAAGAAACATAATAAGAAGATGATAGTCAACAGAATAGTATATACATCATTTATTGACTGTTCAAAAGCATAATGACCACAATGGGAAATTGAGAAAGGGGGACATTTCATTATTTCCTACATAGGAAATAAAAATAAGTTTCAATTTAGCTTTTAAACAGATAGCAATACTCATTTACAGTATCATCATGTCTTAAGGGCATGCAATAATATAATGCATACGCTGAATAACACTGTATACTATTCTTATTTTTTGAATATAAATGAAGAAAGAAATATATTCTGTCAGAGAGAATAAATATCATGCAGAGGGCACAGCATTTTGTTAAGTAACTCAATTTTTTCTTTACCAATCACTATACTCCAAATATTTGATCGACTAATTAACCCAAGGGGTATTTTGAGAAATATTGAAAAAATAAAACACTTGTATTTCTACTATGGATCCAGTGCTTTTCTCTACAGAATTCAAAATACATTATGAATTTTTAGGTTCATATAATCTATTTTCAAAGTTTTCTGAACAATAAGATGCCTCACAGCAGTAAATCTTTCCTACAGGATTTTTTCTACTACCAGAGACAATGTAGTTTCAGCTATTGAAATAAGATTATAAATTACAGTATTAATATAACTTCAGAAGTATTGCATACATTTACCTTAAGTAAATAATGCATTGTGTGGAATTTAAAATTCTCTGACAGAATTTGTTATTTCTAACATACTAGTTTAATTAAGACTTCAAAACTTACCTCTTTAATGAGGACTTGAACCCTGGTGAAATTTTCATTACCAAATTGAGCAATTAGATTGATCTAACCAATAAAAACGGAAGCTAGTGACACTAAGGCTAAAGAGATCATAGTGCTTATTGTAAAGATATGGTAACATACTGATTAAATTAAAATATGTGTGATTAAAATCCATTTTCTTATTTATTAATAAAGGTTATACAAGGAATGCTAAGTGTACCTGACAGTGCATTGAAATATTTTATGGAATGGTAGAAGCCTGATATTGTCAGTTAGCATGATTATAAAGCCTTGTCAAAATAGTTAATAACAGTTTCTGATAACAATACATTGATCTTTGTAACTGTGCTTAACTTTTCAGTAGCAATGTTTTCAGGGTACATCTCAAGTCCTATGAGCTGTTCTCCAAATAATAATGTTTCCTACTTTTTCATAAACATGTGTTGTATAAAAAGATCTCATAGATACATCTCTGTTAATTAGCATGTTATGCTCTAATTAAATTATGGGTCCCAAAATAAAGGAATGGTTGTTGCTTCTATTTAAATAATAAGCCAATTTAAAAATAAACAAAAAGAATAAATAATACATAGCTAAATTCAGAAGCACTAAGAGTTTGAGATGAGAAAATACATTTAAAGGAGAAAGTATACATATAATCACTAGTGAGTAGATAAGAGCAGAGTAAGAATAAGTTTATAGTGAAGATTAGGGAAATCAACTTTAGCTGATTTAATTAACTGTAAAGTCCTTATGTGGACCTTTTCTTCTACCATAGATCTATCTTTTGGAAATTTGATAAATATCTTAATAATTTTCATTCTACTTATAGTAGTAAATAACAAGAGATTTATTGATGATTAAAAATGTTGCTGATAATTTTAACTCAACATGCATAAAATGTAACTCAAGTACATTAGGCCAATGAGTACACAGGTGGTAGCAGGAGCAAATAACAAAGAAACCATTAAATAGGCTTGGATCAGAACCAAAGGAGAAAAAGGTTGACAGATGAAAATATAGGGGAACAAAATCTGTTACACATTAAATCGTGTCTCCTCAAAATTTCTGTGTTAAAATTCCAAGCTTGAGTGCCTCAGAATGTGACCTTATTTGCAGATAGGGTCTTTACAAAGGTCATGAAGATAAAATGAGGTCATTAAGATGTGCCCTAATCCAACTTTACCAAAGTCCTTATAAAAGGGAACGTTGGAGGCAGACATAGACACAAAGAGAATGTCAAGTGGAGATAAAGGCAGAGATCAGGGTCATGCTTCCACAAGCCAAGAACACCAAGATTTGCCAGCAAACCACCAGAAGCTAACAGAAAGCCATTAAATAGATTTTTCCTCACAGCCTTCAGAAAAAAATAAATAAATAAATAAATTCTGTTAACACCTTGATCTTGGACTTCTAGCCACCAGAACTGTGAAATAATAGATTCCTGTTGTTTACCCTACACAATGGGTGGTACTTTGTCTTGACAGCACCAGCGAACTAATACAGAAACTGGATGCAGGGCAGCAAAATAGACACAAGCTTAAACTTAATTAGTGAATAAATTTTCAGAAGAAATCAGCTTTTTAATCTTCATCTGAAAGTAAATATAATGTAGTTTTAGAAAGGTAAGAATTTTTTTACATTTTTATTCAGATAGTGTTACACTATCTGATATGGTATGGGTCAATATCCCCCCCTCCCCGCCCGCAAAATCTCATGTCAAATTGTAATTCCTAGTGTTGGAGGTGGGGCCAGGTGGGAGGGGATTGGATCATAGGGGTTGTGGATCCTTTGGCAGTGTTCCCATAATAGTGAGTGAGTTATCAAGAAATCTAGTTGTTTAAAAGTGTATAGCACCACTCCCTTCTCTCTCCTCCTCCTGCTCTTGGCCATCTAAAATGTGCCTGCTTCCCTTTCAACTTCTGCCATGATTGAAAGTTTCCTGAGACCTCCCCAGCCATGCAACCTGTACAGCCTGCATAACTCTGAGCCACTTTACCCTCTTTTCTCTATAAGTTACCCAATCTTTGGTATTTCTTTATAGCAGTGTGAAGATAAACAAATATACTAGCTTAACATTTTTTTTCTTCTTTAAGTCTGTTCGTAATTTTGTTTGTGTTAGAGTGAGAGGTAAGTCTTTACCCTTGTATGACGTTGTCTCTATGAACTCATTTTGTGGTCAATTTTGTGTTTGTCTGCTTATCAAAGTGGGCACATTGAAATTACATTTTTTTCTTTGTGTCAGAAAACACATATAGAAAGTACAAAAAAAAGTGAAAGCACAGATTAACAATTTATTCCAAAGCACACAACCACATAGCAACCCAAATTATGACAATGAAAATTGCAAAAACCTGGAGCCTCCTTTTGTGTCCTTAGCTAGTTACAGCCTCTATGATTCCTTCTTCAATGGTCATTATCCAAATTTGAGGGTAATAAGTTCTCTTTTCTTCATTATTGTACTCCAATGTATACATTCCTAAGCATTATTATTAAATATTGTTTGTAATTTAAGTGATGCTGATTTCAGTAGTAATATACTAGTTGTGAAAGCAAATTCACTGTCTCCTGTGCATCTGGAATGGCAAAGTTCTCATGAAGCTTATCTCATTCCTCAGTATTGTGCAATTTGAGGAAAAAAAAAAAAATTTCCCCCAGTACTTTATTCACTAGTGATGTGGTTTGGCGGTGTCTTCACCCAAATCTCATCTTGAATTGTAGTTTCCGTAATCCCCATGTGTCGTGAGAGGAACCCAGCAGGAGGTAGCTGTACCATGGTGTGGTTACCTACATGCTGTTCTCATGACAGTGAGTTCTCATGAAATCTGCTGGTTTGAAAAGGGGCTTTTCCCCCTTTTACTCAGCACTTCTCCTTCCTTACATCATGTGGAGAAGGACATGTTTGCTTGCCCTTTCACCAGGACTGTAAGTTTCCTGAGGCTTCCCTAGCCCTGCAGAACTGTGAGTCAATTAAACCTCTTCCCTTAGTAAATTACCCAGTCTCAGGCAGTCATTTACAGCAGTATGAGAAAGTACTAATACAACGAGGTTGAACAATTCAGGCTTCAAGCCAGTAGGAAGTGCCCACAGGTAAAAACTAGCTGTGGCTAAAGCAGGCCAGTAAATGCAATACCCAAATGGTGGGCAGAGGTTCCATCCTTGGCAGAGGTGGCTGTGGAAGTTCTCAGTGAAATGCACTGAGGTCTTCTCAGGGGGAAGAGAGGGAGCCACTACAGCTCTCTTTCCAAACCAGCAAGAAAGCAATCCACCTCCCAATTACACTCCTTACTCAGTGTTTTAGCTATTCAGATCAGACAAGCACCTCTTTTCATCTGCAAGAATGCTGGTGCTCCATGTTGTGAGGGGTTGCGAGGCTACCTCTCCAGCAAGCCTGAACCTGGAGGGCATTCCTCCTGTGGAGAGGCTGTCACCCTGAAGTGTTCCAGGAGGGCTGTCTACAGGTTCATCACTCCAAGCTCCTGTGTGAGAAGTCCCAACTGTGTCTGCAGTGGTAGATGATGGGGAGAAGTCCCCTTCTCCAAGACCTGTCATGAGCACCAGGGCTGCCTGATTGTTGGCACACCTTTTCCATTGACCCTAGCAATGCTCCTGTGCCTCTGTTGAAAGAAACTTCTCGTAAGTGAAAAGTTCAAGGACTCAAGGCCTGCAGTTTGGTTTCTTTTGTCTCATGGGGTCCCCCTTAATATTGTCTACTCTCCCTTCCCCTAAAAGTAGCAGTCCTTGCAAGCCAGATTACTGTGAATCCTGCTGCTCCTCTGGGTCTATTCACCCTGTGGGGCTGCCATGCTTATGATGGTCCTAGGGAATATCTGCAAGGGATCCGGTGATGTCATCTGTACTCTCGTCTCCCAGTGGCAGGTACCAGCATCAGCTCTGACGAGGGTGGACAAGAAGTAAGTTTTCCTTGGTTGTAAATAACGTTATTGTGTTGACTTTCTCAAATGCCAACTTTAGTAGTATTGGGCATGTGGACATACTCAAGACCTCCTTGTTGGCCAGGGTAATGCAGACAATGGCAGTAGCTGAGGTCACATAAACATTTTCTCCTTCCTGAGCACTGTGTCATTTGTTTTCAGATGTTGTAATGGGTTGTGCCAGTTGGCCTCCAGCCGGGAAGTGGAGCTTGCCAAAGAACACCAGCTGTGGTGGTAGCAGTGGAATTTGTTCCTGCCTTATGTTACCCAAAGTATATATTCTCGTGTGTCAGGCAATGTGCTGGGCCATGGAGTTCTCAAATGTACCTTCCCATCATGTTAGACTATCAGGATGGTTAGAAGGGCAAAGCTGGGTGTGGGTGGGTTCAGCAAGTTTGCACTCTGGCTCCCCATATGCATGCCCAAGCAGCGGCCTCAGTGGTGATCAGAAGGCAGTTCCCCGACCACTGGAATACCGTTCCAGGGAGGAGTGCTGCTGTCTCCACTGCACAAAAGATCCACGTGAGGAGCAGCATGGAGTAGGTGGCAGTAAGCCCCACTCAGTTCCCAAGCACTTGGCAAGGCAGGCCTCACACCATAGTGCTTTGCCGCAACTAGCTGGGTTCCAGGGAGCCTGCACATAGAACTCAAAACTGCCCCAGGCCATAAGCCTTCCCAATGGAGACAAAAACTGTGGGTTTCAGGCCATGCCCCTCTTGATCTGCCAGTGAAGTAGAGGCTCAGCTCCTGTGCCCACGGCTATAGCACACTTCCTGCATGTCCCTTTATCCTGGCCAATGAGTTTTGTCCCCAGTCATGATTCTTTTGCAATGCTCAGTTGATGCTTCTCTCAACCTGTTACTACATCATGAGTTGGCTGGCAGATTTCCGTGAGGTCTCCTGTGAGAAAGGATTTGGAATGGCTTCCCTCTGTCCCACTGGAGTTTGAAAGTGCACGCAAATCTTATCCCAATGCTGCTTCTTCTGTTAGAGTCCCCACTGCTCACTAAATCAGCTCCACTACTGTATTGGATTAAGACCTTCTGTGGCCTAAATTGCCTGACTCCCTTGTGGGAATGTGTGTTTCTCTCTCTCACACATGCTATGGAGACACACAGTTTTCTTCTTGCTCATGGTGTAGGCCGTTGCCCACCGCTTCTTTCCAGAGGTCTATGGTTTCTTTCACAGCATGAATCTGTACACACTATTTTGCCTTTCCAAGTGGGAGAGTCATGCTAAGTCGTCAGTCCACCATCATGGAAAAAGAGTATTTTTTTTCTGTCTACAGTGGAAACACTCTTGCTTTCTTTGACTAGCTGTCTCATACTCATCCTAATTGTTACCTGGGCCTATGTAATCTCAGCACTTTGAGAGGCTGAGGTGGGTGGATCACGAGGTCAGGAGATCGAGACCATCCTGGCTAACACGGTGAAACCCAGTCTCTACTAAAAAATACAAAAAACTAGCCGGGCGAGGTGGCAGACGCCTGTAGTTCCAGCTACTCGGGAGACTGAGGCAGGAGAATGGCATAAACCCAGGAGGTGGAGCTTGCAGTGAGCTGAGATCCGGCCACTGCATTCCAGAGTGAGACTCCGTCTCAAAAAAAAAAAAAAAAAGAATAAAATCAGATGTCTGCCAAGAATCCTTTTGAGGGTAAAATAATGTAAGAAAACAAAATTGGATAATAAAGACAACACAATGCCTTATTCCATATGACAACTAGACGCTGGCAAGGTAGTGAGAAATGAGAAGTTTTTAATCGTAAAGACAGAGCAGAGAAACTACCTTTTCTAAAAAAAGTAAAGATCATAGGTTTATGACATTTCCAGTATATTTGTGATTTATTCAATCTCTTCTGCCTTACTCTAATAAGAGAGTTTCCCACACAATATTTAGGAGCATTAATTATAGAGCTTGACTCCCTGAGTTCAAATCTAGACTCCACCATGGGAATATATTAAGTTTTATTCATTTTATTATTATTATTATTTTGAGATGGAATCTCACTCTGTTGCACAGGCTGGAGTGCAGTGTTGCCATCTCGGCTCAGGTGATCTGCACGCCTCGGCCTCCCAAAGTGCTAAGATTATAGGCATGAGCCACTGCACCAGGCTATATTAAGTTTTTAATAGATTTCTTAACATTTATTTAAGTGTCTTCATTACAGAACAATAGAATAGTTCCTCAAATCTTCCAGCAGATATAGAGTGCAAATAAATTTCAATTTCATGAAAAGCATTTTAATTGACAAATAATTTCCATAAGAAGGAAATGCTATTGAAGTCAGCTATTATTGAAAATTCTCAAACTCTATTGGAACAAAGTCCTAAAAGGCAAGATTCTAAAATGAATAACAATCAATCCAGGGCACAATCAAAGGAAAGTGGGAAAAAAAATCTATTTTTGTACTTAATTCATTTCTTAACTCTAAATCACACAGGCTTCAATTATTAAGTACTATGTGGGTTAATGTTTTGAAATGAAGAATTTGTCTGTTAATGTGAAATCTGCAGTTCATCATAAAGTTGATGAAAGTAATGTTCTTGGCTTAGTTACTCTCCAGAGAAGCTGGTTCTCTTTTTGTGCTATGTGCTTGGCACATACTAAAAAGAGAATTTAAAAAAGAATGTATTTCCCCTATGAAAATACCACAGAATATTAATGGGTTGAAGTGCTACAGCTTCTCATAAAGCACTGAAGGCCAAACACTAATCATTTTGCTGGGAATTTAAATATTTTATATGGAATCTCTTATGTGTTTTAATTCTCACTATAAAACTGGAAACATATTCTTAAAATAAAAGTCCCCGAAACATAATTGAAGTGACCTCAATAACAATAAAATATTCAAAGAACATAACCATAACCATAATGAGCCAGAAAAATAAAACATTAAATCAAAAGATACAAGAAACATTAAACCTCTCCATGAAGTAGTAACACTTTAAATAAGGAAAGATTAGAGCAAAATATATTTTTTTAATTTTAGCCAAAATTTTTGCATTCTTTAAATAATTAAGATTTATTACTGTCTTATTAAATGATGTATATTTGAAAGTATGTCATATTATGCTACATCCTTTTGTGAAATAAATTTGTGGATAATATTTTACTAAATGAGATACAGAGATAAATAGTTTAATAATTTTAGTGTGGCTAAATATCTTAACTATTTAAAACATTCTTTCTCATGTTTTTGTACATGTAGCTTTTACATTTTCTTACTTGTACCATTTTGAGAAGGTGGTGAGAAAGGAAGGTCACAGCCCTTTTCAAGAGCTGGGATTTTTTGCCTAAGATTGTAGTTATACCTATTTTTCCTGACTTTTTGTTGCCTAGAAAAGTCAAATCAAAAGTAATAGTGTGGCTGTGATGCGTAAAGAGGGCAGTCTGGTTAAAGACTAAATGGGAGCTAATTTAATGATCTAGATAATAGGGTCTAGTCCAATTAGCCAGCAGATACCAACAGGCAAGTTTCCACAATAAAATATGCCTCACTGGGGCTATTCAGGTTCACAGAAATAACTGTCTCATGGATTTGCATCTCAGAATTCTTATAAGTTATTTTGATGGAAATGTTGTCCCATTCAAGTGGTAAGAGGAAAGTGTTAAGTTCTTGTTTATGGGTTGTCAGTCTCAAAGATCAAGCATATGTGGTAACATTATGGTTTTTTTGTTGTTGTTTTTTATTTTTTTATTTTTTAGATGGTGTCTCGCTCTGTAGCCCAGGCTGTAGTGCAGTGGCGTGATCTCGGCTCACTGCAAGCTCCGCCTCCCGGGTTCAAGCCATTCTCCTGCCTCAGCCTCCCGAGTAGCTGGGACTAAAGGTGCCAGGCATATAATCTGCAACTCAAAGTGGGGCTGTAGGATTGTGCTATGGAGAGAGTGAAAGAATGCCACTCTGGGAATTCTGTGGTCCTTGCAAGAATGGAGAAATTATGAGAAGTGGAACATCTTTTGTGATGGGAAGGAACAGATAATACACAATAAGGCTCAATATAGAAAGCTATGGTTGCAATGAGAGGGATTTTTGCGTATAGCACAGGTGATGATGGAGTGAATAGAGAAGGAGAAAGCAGCAAAGGTGGAAAATAAAAATCATGAGAATAGGAATCAGACAAGAGAATCCTACGGGATGTTTTTCTAGCCTTTGAACAGAAGCTGATCACCTCATTATGTCATTTGCTTAGTCCAGAGCTATTTGGAAAGCCTCCAACCATCTGCTTCTAGGGCCTCAGGAGAGTCTCTATTTAAGATCTCCAGGTACAGTGGACTTCCATTTAGGGTTTTCCTTCTGTCTTTTCATTTGAAAAACATGAATCTAGTGTTAAATTTTCTGGAGTCTGGCAACAGTGTTGGTGGTAAGAGGAGATTGTAAGGGCTCTCCTAACAAGATTCAAGATTAATATTCCAGTGATGTCACCTCCAGAGAACCGTTTCTCCAATTTCCAGGTTGAAGAGTGGCTTTGATGGAAGAACTGGAGGAAAGGCAGCCTTGGCCTGTTGGTAATAAGTTTGAATATAATTAACCAATCTCTCATTGTTTTAGAATGTCTGAATAACCAGGATAGAGTCTTTGAGAATCCAGATAGAATAGTGAATTTCCATAGGCCAGATAGTTATTATTTTAGATGAGCATTGTTTGTGTGACCCAGAAGAGACAGAAGGGAATTAGGACTAAGAATAAAATCTTGGGCCATGGGAGATAAAATTTTTCCATTAATTTAGCAAGCTTTAATTTTAATAGTTCATTAGCTTTCTCTATTACTCCAGATGAATGGAGATAATGGAAGAAATGTAATTTTGAATAAGAAAAGAACTCATGGGATTTCTTGGATGACTTTACCAGTGAAATGAACCCATTTCTTTTAGTCACTTGAAAGAGCCAGTAAAGCTCTCCATGTGAGTAATACTCATTGTAACCCAATTTTAGCAGTTGCAGTTACCTCTTTACAAGGGAAAGGTAAAAGCCAGAAAGAGAACATGCATATGGTGGTAAGAACACATTCCTATTTTTGAGATTTATGGAGCTGAATAAAATAGATCTGTCAATGAAAAAAAGGTCCTGCTAAAGGTAGTTATTTTCCTGCCCCTACCTTTGCAACTTGACCGGGGCTATGTTTTTGACAGAATGAGCCAGAAGACACGCTTCTTTCAGATAGTCAGTGAAGTTTCTCCATCAATATTGGTGAGCAGTTGATTTAGTTTCTCCCTTTCATTGTGAATATTTTTATGAAGGTAAGAGTACATCCAGATTTGGGACTGTGCAGGGACAAAGCAATCTTATGGGTGTCTCCAAAATACACCCTGGTAGACAATACATCCAATTTGTTTGCCTTTGGTCTTTTCATGTTCAGAGGCTTTGAATTGGGAGGTTTTAAGTTCCTAGATTAGAGCATCGGGTGGTTAAGTAGAGTAGATTTAAAACATCTTCTGATAGTGGTGAGAGCTTTATGAAACAACTGTCAGTTTAGCATATTTATCAACCCAGATGTTTTTTTTTTCTTTTTTCTTTTGTTTTTTTTGTTTTTGTTTTGTTTTCTTTGTTTGTTTTTGCCTCAAAGGTTTTCTGGAGAATATGAGTTTCTATTTTAAGTATGGCCATCTCCTTTGGCAATAAGAAAGCTTCTAAGAGGCATTACACCTGTTTTTCATTTTTAATTGGTGTCCCCAATGGTGTCATAAATCATTTTGTTTTCCATAACATACCAAAATTATGTGCTACTCCCAAAGCATATCTCCTGTCTGAGTAGATACTATGTTATCTTTAGCTAAAGAGCAGATTCTTGTGAGTGCCACATGTTCAATAATCTGAGTGAGACACTTACAATGTTGGCTGTTTGAAAATGTATAACGGCAAATGATGCCTAAAAATTTCGTTCTGAGTTGCTTAGACATAAACCCTCAACAGAGGGTAAATTCTGGATTTGCAAGTGGGATTTGTGAAAGTCTGGGCAGGAGATATAGAGTCTAGAATATTGAGTCTTGAATGGCCATAATATAATCATGTAGTTGTCTGTCAGTTGGGAGAGGGAGGAGAGTGGTACTGTCAGTTAACAACGATGGATAGTGAAATTAGAAGGGCATAGAAGAAGAATTTCATGAAAAGTAAACTGAGGAGCTGTGAAGTTTTGAGTGTTTTCAGTTAGAAGGGTCTGGACTGCATGAGATATATAAATGTTTAGACTCTGGCTTCATAGAAGGTCAGGCATAGCTTGAACTAATTTTTCAGTGGCTACTGTTGTTTAAAAGCAAGGATGAAAAGCCTGTGCAACAGGATCTATGGTAAGACTGAGCTATCAGAAGGACCTTGTGGTTTTTGTTGTGTTTTTAATACAAGGACACTCAAGGTGTGCTCTCTTTCCTAAACAAATAGAAAGAAAAGGAAGGGATAGTTAGGAAGCCCTAAAATGGAGATGAAGCAAAGGGATTTTTTTAGAAATTCAAATGCTGTTATAGAAAGTGAGTTCCATTTTAGCGATTCAGACATAATTTCTTTAGTTATGCCCTAGAAAGGGAATACTATAGTAAATAAGTAAGATATTCATACTCTACAATAGCCAAACAGTTCCAGAATCCCTCCAAACTGTCTCATGCATTTAGGTAAGAGGTCATTAAGAATAGTCTTGAACAATCTGGGAATAAGGTTTTCCCATCGGGGAAATATGAGTTAGGTCACTTGGTGATATGAAGCTGAACTTTAACACTTGAGACCTTATACTTCTTCCAAGGACTTTTACTAAGTATTGGTGTCTTGTAAAGAGTTGCTTAACATCATAAAACAAAGGAGGTCATTTATATATTGGATGAGAGTTGAATTGCACGGCCAGATGAAAATCTTCAAATTTTCATTTAATGTTCATGAAAAATAAGCCAAAGCATCGACAAATCTCTGGGGTATGGATGCTCAAGCATAATGTTAATTTTCCCATGTAATTCAAACTGACATTGAGATTTAGGATCAATGGATATGCAGATAAAAACAGAGAATAAGTCAACAATAGTAAAATAAATAGCATTGTAACATATGGAAATGAGGGGAGTATTGGGATTTAGAATGAGAAGCAATCCAAGTTTTAAAATTTTATTTATAGCACACAAATTGTGGACTAATGAGTAACTTTTTATTGGGTCTTTTGATAGGTAAAATAAGTGTGTGGCAGGGACTAGAAGTGGAAATAAGAATCCCCCTGCAGTGGATCCTTCAATAGTAAATTTGAAGCCTTCAAATGCATCATGTTTTGAAGAATACTGAGGTAGTTTAGGGAGGGGCTTAGGGGAATCAAAAACTCTGCTTCCCAGATACATCCTACCTCTATAGTTCTTGTAGCTCAAGCTGAGTCAGGATTGGTAGTGAATATGTCTATACAGTTTTAAAAGGCTTAGAGAGCTGTGAGAGGGGCAAGAAAGCTTAGGCAATCTATTGAAATTGTCAGAAAGCAAAAATAGCAGAGTAAGGGTCTGCAACTTCAAGGGTTAGTCCTACAGGTGAACATTAAATATTAATATTTTAATTAGAAAGTAGGTCTATGATTAATAGATTAACAAAGGTTGTGGGTTTTAATAAGAAGCTTAATACCTCACAATTCTCCACTGAAATGCGAGAGTACACAAGGGATTCCAGATGTCATGCAGTCATCTGGATTTAGACTTGAATAATTTCTTCAGACATTTTTAAAGGTGCTATATTTAATTAGACTTTGATTCATTTCTTTGTTGTTTATGTGTTTGAATCTTTTACCCATCAATTTTAGCACACAAAGGTTTGTGTTCTCTGAGGGATTATAGTGGGGGAATTGTGAGGTATTAAGGTTGGAGTAAGTGTTTCTGGTTTTTACCAGAAAGTGGTGACGTGCTCCTTATTTGAGATTATTATTTTCCTTAGGGTATCTAAGGGTATTTGATGAAAAACATAAGCAGATTCCTTATGATAGAGTCACTGAGACTCTGATGTTGCCTTGTGGTTTTTTTTTTATTTTTTCTGCCCCAATGGAGCATATTTTAGCACAATACTCTTTTCTTTTCAATATCTACAGATATCTCTATATACTAAAATTTTTGTTGAAAGATTGCCTTAAGGTTTTAGGGTGGTTTTCCTCAAATCGTTTTAGTATGAGTTATAAACTTACAATGTGTAAACTTAGCATCACCAACCTGTACATCCTAATGGTGTTGTGCTAAAGCACTGGTTTCAAAACAGGCATATTTCGCCAATGAATGTTATGGTTTTTTGTTTGTTTGTTTGTTTTTATTATACTTTAAGTTCTAGGGTACATGCGCACAACGTGCAGGTTTGTTACATATGTATACATGTGCTATGTTGGTGTGCTGCACTCATTAACTCATCATTTACATTAGGTATATCTCCTAATGCTCTCCCACCCCCTCCCTGCCCACAATAGGACCTGGTGTGTGATGTTCCCCTTCCTCTGTCCAAATGATCTCATTGTTCAATTCCCACCTATGAGTCAGAACATGCGGTATTTGGTTTTCTGTTCTTGCAATAGCTTGCTGAGAATGATGGTTTCCAGCTACATCCATGTCCCTACAAAGGACACCAAATCATCCTTTTTTCATGGCTGCATAGTATTCCATGGTGTATATGTGCCATATTTTCTTAATCCAGTCTGTCACTGATGAACATTTGGGTTGATTCCAAGTCTTTGCTATTGTGAATACTGCCACAATAAAATAAACATG
>NW_012117766.1:1996267-1997413 GCF_000951035.1 Colobus angolensis palliatus
GCTGTGGGTTTGTCATAAATAGCTCCTATTATTTTGAGATACCTTCCATCAATACTGAATTTATTGAGCGTTTTTAGCATGAAGGGCTGTTGAATTTTGTCAAAGGCTTTTTCTACATCTATTGAGATAATCATGTGGTTTTTGTCTTTGGTTCTGTTTATATGCTGGATTACATTTATTGATTTGTGTATGTTGAACCAACCTTCCATCCCAGAGATGAAGCCCACTTGATCATGGTGGATAGGCTTTTTGATGTGCTGCTGGATTCGGTTTGCCAGTAATTTATTGAGGATTCTTGCATCGATGTTCATCAGGGATATTGGTCTAAAAGTCTCCTTTTTTTGTTGTATCTCTGTCAGGCTTTGGTATCAGGATGATGCTGGTCTCGCAAAATGAGTTAGGTAGGATTCCCTCTTTTTCTATTGATTGGAATAGTTTCACAAGGAATGGTACCAACTCCTCCTTGTACCTCTGGTAGTATTCGCCTGTGAATCCATCTGGTCCTGGAATTTTTTTGGTTGCTAGGCTATTAATTGTTGCCTCAATTTCAGAGCCTGCTATTGGTCTATTCAGGGATTCAACTTCTTCCTGGTTTAGTCTTGGGAGAGTGTAAGTGTCCAGGAAATTATCCATTTCTTCTAGGTTTTCTAGTTGATTTGTGTAGAGGTGTTTATAGTATTCTCTAATGAAAGTGTGTATTTTTGTGGGGTCGGTGGTGATATCCCCTTTGTCATTTTTTATTTGATTCTTCTCTCTTTTCTTCTTTATTAGTCTTGGTAGTGGTCTATCAATTTTGTTGATCTTTTCAAAAAACCACCTCCTGGATTTCATTGATTTTTTGGAGGGATTTTGTGTCTCTATCTCCTTCAGTTCTGCTCTGTTCTTAGTTATTTCTTGCCTTCTGCTAGCTTTTGAATGCGTTTGCTCTTGCTTCTCTAGTTCTTTTAATTGTGATGTTAGGGTGTCAATTTTAGATCTTTCCTGCTTTCTCTTGTGGGTATTTAGTACTATAAATGTCCCTCTACACACTGCTTTAAATGTGTCCCAGAGATTCTGGTATGTTGTGTCATTGTTCTCATTGGTTTCAAAGAACATCTTTATTTCTACCTTCATTTCGTTATGTACCCAGTAGTCATTCAGGAGCAG
>NW_012117766.1:1997967-2061511 GCF_000951035.1 Colobus angolensis palliatus
CCAGTCTGTGTCTTTTAATTGAACCATGTAGTCCATTTACATTTAAGGTTAATATTGTTATGTGTGAACTTGATCCTGTCATTATGATATTAGCTGGTTATTTTGCTCACTAGTTGATGCAATTTCTTCCTAGCATCAATGGACTTTACATTTTGACATGTTTTTGCAATGGCTAGTAACTGTTTTTCCTTTCCATGTTTAGTGCTTCCTTCAGGCTGTCTCGTAGGGCAGGCCTGGCGGTGACAAAATCTCTAAGCATTTGCTTATCTGTAAAGGATTTTATTTCTCCTTCACTGATGAAAGTTAGTTTGGCTGGATATGAAGTTCTGGGTTGAAAATTCCTTTCTTTAAGAATGTTGAATATTGGCCCCCACTCTCTTCTGGCGTGGAGAGTTTCTGCCAAGAGATCTGCTGTTAGTCTGATGGGCTTCCCTTTGTGTGTAAACTGACCTTTCTCTCTGGCTGCCTTTAACATTTTTTCCTTCATTTCAACTTTGGTGAATCTGACAATTATGTGTCTTGGAGTTGCTTTTCTCGAGGAGTATCTTTGTGGTGTTCTCTTTATTTCCTGAATTTGAATGTTGGCCTGCCTAAGTTCTCCTGGATGTTATCCTGCAGAGTGTTTTCCAACTTGGTTCCATTTTCCCCGTCACTTTGAGGCACACCAATCAGACATAGATTTGGTCTTTTCACAGAATCCCATATTTCTTGGAGGCTTTGTTCGTTTTCTTTTTACTCTTTTTTCTTTACACTTCTCTTCTCACTTTATTTCATTCATTTGATCATCAGTAGTTGATACCCTTTCTTCCAGTTGATCGAATCAGTTACTGAAGCTTGTGCATTTGTCACATAGTTCTCGTGTTATGATTTTCACCTCTATCAGTTCTTTTGTGATCTTCTCTGCATTGATTATTCTAGTTATCCATTCATCCATTCTTTTTTCAAGATTTTTAGTTTCTTTGCACTGGGTACATAGTTACTCCTTTAGCTCTGAGAAATTTGATCAACTGAAGTCTTCTTCTCTCAACTCGTCAAAGTCATTCTGCGTCCAGCTTTATTCAGTTGCTGGCAATGAGTGGTGGCTGCAGAAGATAGAATATTGCTGAGCAGCGAGTGTTGCTGTCTGATTCTTGCTCTATAAGCTTCGTCTCAGGGGTGTACCCCATCGTGTGAGTTGTGAGGTGTCAGTCTGCACTTAGTGGGGGATGTCTCCCAATTAGGCTACTCAGGAGCCAGGGACCCCTTGAGCAGGCAGTCTGTCCATTCTCAGATCTCAACCTCCTTGCTGGGAGATCCACTCATGTCTTCAAAGCTGTCAGACAGGGGCATTTACCTCTGCCGAGGTTTCTGCTCCTTTTTGTTTAGCTGTGCCCTGTCCCCAGAGGAGGAGTCTACAGAGGCAGGCCGGCCTCCTTGAGCTGTGGTGGGCTCCACCCAATTCGAGCTTCCCAGTGGTGGTTTTGTTTACCTACGTCAGCCTCAGCAATGGCGGGCGCCCCTCCCCCAACCTCGCTGTCACCTTGCAGTTAGATCTCAGACTGCTGTGCTAGCAATGAGGGATGCTACGTGGGTGTGGGACCCTCCGGGCCAGGTGTGGGATATAATCTCCTGGTGTGCCATTTGCTAAGACCCTTGGTAAAGGGCAGTATTAGGGTGGGAGTTACCCGATTTTCCAAGTGTTGTTTGTCTCAATTTCCTTTGACTAGGAAAAGGAATTCCCTTCCCCCTTACACTTCCCAGATGAGGCAATGCCTCGCCCTGATTCAGCTCTTGCTGGTTGGGCTGCACCCACAGACAAGCATCAACTGTCCAACATGCCCCAGTGAGATAAACCCAGTACCTCAGTTGAAAAATGCAGAAATCGCCCATCTTCTGTGTCACTCACTCTGGGAGCTGGAGTCTGGAGCTGTTCCTATTCGGCCATCTTGGGCACACCCAGGGACTTGAATGTGATGTTTTTAATAGCCTCTTTCAGTCCTGAACCAAGTCCATTAGCAAAGGTGATAACCAAAGCAGATGTCATGCAGTCATCTAGAGTTTGACATGAATAATTTTCTAAGACACTTTCTAGGTGCCATATGTAATTAGACCTTGATTCATTTTTTGTTGTTCAGACTTTTGAATCTTTTACTCATCAATTTTAGACAGGAAAGCCATCAGTGTGGAGTATAAGAACGTTTTTTCTAATTTCTTTAGCTCAGTTATAGGTCTTAATGATACTCTGATTTATTGATAAATTGTTATTAACTCTAACTGAATTGGCTTTTTTTAAAACATAAAAAAAACTCTTGATTCTAGAAGGAGTTGAATAAATTGGTAGAGATCTGGGAATCTCAGAGAATAAGCACTAAGACTAACCTAAACTGTGTAGAATTTTTTTCTGTTTTTATGTTGGTTTGAAAATCATTATAGCATAGAAATGGTATCTACTCAAAAGTTTTAAAATAGTCTCCTGAGGAGAGGCTAAGTGGAACCCAATAGCTACTTATTCTCAGAGTCCTAATAGTGGCAAAACAGTATGGAAGTAACAGGTCACAGGAAATTGAGAAACTGATGGGGTTGGGATGGGATAATAGAGTAGAGAGTAAATACAAGATTGGTCAGAACAAGATGGAGGGAGAGACAGAAATGTGTTTAGAAGAACAGCAGGGAAAGGAAGGCCAAGTGTCCAGAGAAAGTGTATCTTAGATTTCGGGAGGAAACAAGGAGTAACACTGGAGGAAGACTGGTGGTTTTTTAGTGACTAAATAGCTTGTAATAATTAAGACTGAGACTGTGGAAGGGGTTCCTTGAGTTTGATTGGAAAAAACATGAAAACATGAAAAAAGATCATTGCTTGGCAGAAATTCTAGATCCCTGAGATTCAAAAGCTCTTCAAAGATAAATTAACTTGGGGAGATCCCAAAGCCTCAAAGTGTCCATTGTAATTCTAAGTTACTCTTTAGATTTTTCCTGTTTTGAAGATGTTGGACAGAATTCATGTTATAGTAGTGAAACCTCTAGGCAGCTGGAGTGATGGAAGGAAGGTGCCCAGTAGATTGAGAGTTATCTATAAAAGGGGTAAGATCAAGTAGAGAAGAAAGACAGGAGGAAAAAGCCATTCCATGCACAGTCCCTATCTGAAATCCCAAAGGGTCTCTTGCATGATACTTCTTAAGGAGCTGAAAAACTTGCTCTAGGAATTCTCTGGAAAAGGAGTCCAGAAAACCATAAAGGCCAAAGAGCCAGAATTTCCCACTTGAGGGTCAAGGAGTAAATCTCCACTTGAAAAGAGATAAGAAAACTCAGGCATACTCTCTGTTTACTAGAAAAATTCCAGGAAGAATTCTGCTCAACAAAAAGAGTGAGAAAGTAAAACCCCACTCAAACAAAAAAGCCAAAAATACTTCTATATAGGAAGATTCTCAATCCATATAAAAGACCCATAAAATGTTCTGCTCAAACAGTAAAGAACCAGGATGCATCCTGATCAGACTTTAAAGGACTGTGAAGAACACCATTTAACAGAATTAAAGCAACTTCCTGTCATGTGCCTGTGATTTCAGGCAAATATGTCCAGAACACTGGATTAAGAGTTGTGACTCATCACCATGAGTCCCTACTTCCCAAGCCAGGAAGAACAAAAATGGCCTGAGTAGCTGGCGTAAATACTTGGGTGAAGACATCAAGGGCTAGGAAGTCATCAGCATTCCAAATGAGTCAAGACACCAGAAACTGTGAAATAAAAATAAATCCGGGAAGTGGGTTTATTCAGAAGAAAGACTGTTGTAATAAGAAGACACCTCCATTCTCAGAAGTCTTCAAGGCTCTCAAAATCAAACAGAATAAGAATTTTTTATTTTATGGGGTAAAGGAAGGATAATCAGAAACAAACAGAATATTTCCAGGGGAAGCTGGACAAGCAAGAGAAAATGACCAACAGGTATGATAGGATAAGAATTTTGCTGTGTCAAGCTGATTTTCAGAGAAAAACTGATAAAGGGGATAAAATTTCATTTTTTTAGTGCTTGCTCAGGCTTGGGAGAAAGTAGAGTTCAGGGACCTGTAGGAAGGAGAGAAGCCTACAATTTAGTCAAGACAATGCCTAGGATAAGAAAACAACAACTATGAACACTTAGTCCATATTATTTTTTGTTTGTTTTTCTTTCTTTTTTTTTTTTTTTTTAAGCTCTCCAGTTCAGTCAGAAGAGCCAGAACACTGCCTTTGTCAGCTTGTGTTGCCATAAAGGAATACCTGAGATTGGGTGACTTATAAAGGTTAATGTGGCTCACAGTTGTACAAAAAGCATGGAGCCAGCATCTTCTTGACTTTTGATAGAGCCTCAAGTAGTTTCCACTCATAGAGGAAGGTGAAGGAAGGCAGATGTGTGCAGATGCAGATCACATGGCAAGAGAGGAAGTAAGAGAGAGACAATGGAGGAAGTACCAGGCTCTTTTCAACAGCCAGTTATCCCAGGAACTAATAATGAGAATTCACCACTCCCTCAAGAAATGCCACTAAGCCGTTCATGAGGGATCAGCCCCTATGATTTCACCAGGGCCTACCTCCAACAGTGAGGATCAAACTTCAACATGAGACTCAGTGGGACCAGACAAACCATATCCAAATCATAGTACCAACTTGTGTAATTTCCATGGTTGCCACAGTGATGGAGAGCTGCAGCGAACTGCTCTCCAACTTGACATATGCTGGTCTACCAGCACCTATCATTAGGGGTGACAGATGTGTGGATTGTCTACGTAGTGATCTCATGAACAAAAAGGTTATTTATGTGTCATCAAATGTGGGAAAATCCAATCTCCAAATCCCATCTACAAGTTGACTTTTCTGGAGCGATTTCTAATACCATTGACTTTCTCAATCAGAGTACTGGCAGAAAAAGTGAAACACGCAATTCATATTTATATGTTATTTTAATCAACAGCTATTTATAGAGATGTAGGAAAATTTGGAGGTAATGTAACAATGTGTATATTGACATATAGAGACTTGTAACATTTATAAATGTTACTATCTCTAGATATAAATTACCAAAGAGAATGAAAGCATGGAATTATGAAAATATCAGCCACTTACTGAAAGTGTAACAGGGATAATGAGAGAGGAGAAAAGAAAAACCTTTTTTTTCTCCTACCATCCTCCAGATTCCTTTCTGTGCCCACTTCTGTATGATTCTTAAAAGAAGCTAGAGTTCAAGGGATACTGAAAGATGTAGCCACAGGTACAAGCCTCCTGGAGCATAAAGCAGGGCATAAGAGGGTAAAAAATTGATCTGGGTAGTTAGTAATAGAGAATACCAGCATAATGGAAAAATGCTTCATATTTAACTTGTCATTTTTTGCCTGACATATTATTATGAAACATTTTTAAACACAAAAGAGTTTCGAAGTATTGTAGTGTGAACACCAGCATACCCAACATCTAAATTCTACAATTAATATTTTGAGCTTTGCAATTTCTCACATATCCACCCATCCATTCATATTATTATTCTGTACATTTCAAACAACATTGCAAATGTCAGTACATCTCAATACTAAAAACCATGCTCAACTGTTCAACACTAAACAATATCGTTAACTACAGATCAATGTTTTTATGTAAATTACTTTTAATGAAAGAAACAAATCTTAAGTATACTAAACTATGGATTTGTAGAAATGTCTACACTGTGTAACCCAAAGTCTTACCAAGGCATAAAATAACATTACCATCATCACAGAATTATTTTAATTGTTAATCTTATTTCCCTAAAACAATAATTAAGAAAAGAAATGTTATCAAGAGTTAAAAAAAAAAAAAACTAAACAAAATAAAGTCGACTTTAGGAAAAAAAATATAGGCTAGGCATCTTAAAGCAATAATATTTACAAAGATCAGTTGAAAATAAAAATAGTTCTTAATTATAAAAATCAAAGGAATTTTTAATGTTGACCTAACAGGCCTGTAATGTTACTATAACATACCCTGTATAGGTCACATGGGCATAAAGTTACAGAAAATAAGAAAAAAAAAATAGCGCAGAGCACCTCAGTAAATTATCCTTTCTAGAGGTTAGTCATTTGCTTACTTTTATTGACAGTAATACAGGATGAAAAGGAATATGAAACACAATTACAATTATTTTTTAAATATTATGACTGCCTGTGCATGGTGAAGCAAAAGATTTTGTTTTTGTTGTTTCTTCTCCATTTCTCTCTTCTCTAAATTAGTAACTTTTCTTAATGAAGGAAATGGACAATATTGATTCTAGACTTACTAGCCTCATGTATTGTTAATATTCAAGGAAATACACTTTAAGCAACAAATAACTGAATGTTATAATCAAGAAAAAGATCAGTACTTTTTAAATTACAATTTAAGATAGTAGATTTCAATTATTTCTCATTACTCAGAAATCAACAGCTAACTTTAACCATTTTCAATGAGATTGATGATGTTAAGGAAATACCATGTAAACATCCTCTACTTATCTTTGTTCTACATTCTTTTAAAGGGTAAACTAGACCACTCTGGATATAGATAAAGTATAGAAGATATAAATTTTTGATCAAATCAGTAAAATGTACACATAGATATCAATATTTCTTCATTCTCTCCATCAGTATTTCTGTTAAGTTATAGGGCTGCCATAACAGAGTACCACACTGGATGAGTTAAACAGTATGTTTATTTTCTCACAGTTCTGGATGTGAGAAGTCTGATATCAAGGTTTCAGAATGGTTGTTTTCTTCTAACATCTCTCTCTTAGCTTGTAGACGATTATCTTCTCCCTGTGTCTTCACATGGTCTTTCCTCTGTAACTGTGTTTAATTTTTTTTTTTCCTGCAAGGACATCAATCATATTGAATTAAGGTCCACCCTGATGACCTCATTTTAAGTTAATTACCACTTTAAAGACTCTGTCTTCAAATACAGTTACATTCTGAGGTACTGGGGGTTAGAACTTTTAAACATATGTATTTTGGGGGAATAAATTCAGTCCATAACATTATCTATTGCCATTTAAATCTTATACCATTTACATGCAACAATAAATTAGAAAATACTAAGTAATTAATATTTCTGCAGCTGTTAATTTTCTAATGTCACCCACATGTGTCTTGAAACCACTTCCCTATTATTTTCAATGCACGCATGCATGCGCACACACTCACTCACACCAAGATATTTCCTGTTATTACCAAACAATTCCCTTTCCCAACAAGTTTTAAAGTTTCTAATGCATTTTCTGAAATAGTATTATTAAAACTCAGCAAAAACATAATGAGGTTATTAAATAAATTGATACCAAGTAAATAATTAACAGAACTAATTAAAGAATAGGGTCTCTAATTTAGAAAATTTATATTATAGAAATTTTCTTTCAACTTTAGGTTCATGAAGTTGAGAAAAAAAGCCCACTGTTTCTGTTATCAAGATAATTGATTAATTATTCACCACAATTTGAATGTCAGTTCTATGAGTTAAGCATCATCACATGTGAAAGAAACAAAGTATCTATCTGTTGAGAGACTAAATAAAAAACAAAGATATATATTTTCTTCTCAACTCATTGAGTTGTGCCGAGAAAATAATTAGACTTTCAGTTCTCTAGAGAAAAAATCTGTATGTTCTAAAAGGCATATGGTCAAAGTAATTTTTATGCTGAATTAGGAAGCAATACAAATCTTTAAAAACACTGGACCAACAAGATTGGATATGGTCTAACAAGCAGACGGGACCCAAAGGTGTTACGCACAATAGTTCTTAATATATTCAAAGTACTCAAGCATTTGGCAATTATCAAATATTTGAAATGTGTTTTCCGTATTTAAAAGAGTAAACAACTACTTGGGTAAATTTTCTCTCAAATGTTTTATCTGCACAAAAATAAGCATCCACATAGAATTTCATAAAAAATCTCCAATTCTTTTGAAATACATTCATAATTTTATCTAGTGGTTTTTATGTATAGTTTTACCAAACTTTGGAAGGGAGCAATGTTATATAATTTCAACTTTTTCTTATCCTATACCCCATATTATTTTAATAGATGTTTTTCTGGAATAATAATGTATTTCTCCATGCCACCAATGTTTTCTCAGTTAATTATAAACAAAAAATCCATATCCCACCGCACGTATGTATGTCAAACCACCTATAGCATTTATCTCTATTGTTTGAAACAAAGAAATAATCCCATGCTAAATTTTTATTTATTTTTGAGATAATTCTAATTTATTATAATGTACAATTACAGTTCTGAAATAATACATTTGTCTAAGTTGAATATTGCCTATGATATATCAAGTGTTTATAGTAAAACCAATACATGCTTTAAATCTTTAATAATTCATTTTCTAATAAAATATTTGGGCTAAATTTCTAATACAATGTTTTGGTTAATAGAGGATATTTAAACATAACTTTGTTAAAAATCTAACGATGATTCCTTTATTTTGCCTTTTAGTAAAACTTTTAATTAATGTAATAGAAACTATACTAAAATGGATTAAATGATTAAAGTTTAGTTCTTTAAGTTATAAATATTAACTCAAATATTAAAGAAAATACATGAAGGTGAATTTCATATCAGTAAGGATTATAAGCAACTTTATTTTCATATTTTCATCAGTTAATTGTTATAAAAGACATATTGACAAAAGTAGTTTTAAGAAAATAATTTTTTAGATTCTTAACTTTCATTTGTAGTTGCTCCTGAACTTGAATTGCATTAAAATTCTCCTGTTGTCAAAGCATCATGCATATTTTTCCCCATTCTCTTTCACAATCACCCTTCTCATATTCTATTAAAGTAAATGCACCTCTCATTTGCCCTAAATCTTACTATAGTATATGGCTTCGGATTGTTAATAAAACCTCAGGGTGCCAAACAAAAGTGAAATTCAAAATGAAAATATTCAGTTGGTGAGCTGTCAAAAATCAAGGCATCTAAATTTGTTTTAGGGATTCTTCTCATTCTCTCCATTATACATTTTTGTGAAAGAGCAAACTAAGACTTTGGAAACTGGCTATTTTTAATTATTTTGGAATTTTGTAATTTAGATTACCAAAGAAGTGCAATGTATATTTTAAAGTGGGGCTAAAGGAGTGAAGACAAACTCTTCTTTTACGCCTCAACTATTATTACTATTATTATTATATTTATTTATTTATTTTTTTGAGACGGAGTCTTGCTCTGTCGCCCAGGCTGGAGTGCAGTGGCCGGATCTCAGCTCACTGCAAGCTCCGCCTCCCGGGTTTACGCCATTCTCCTGCCTCAGCCTCCCGAGTAGCTGGGACTACAGGCGCCCGCCACCTCGCCCGGCTAGATTTTTGAAAACGGGGTTTCACGGTGTTAGCCAGGATGGTCTCGATCTCCTGACCTCGTGATCCACCCGTCTCGGCCTCCCGAAGTGCTGGGATTACAGGCTTGAGCCACCGCGCCCAGCCACATCAAATATTATTAAAGAATGTAACACTTATAAGAGAGAGTCCCATGATAGCACTACATAAAACACTGTAAATAGTAAGGAAGGCAGTTCCTGTGCCGAGGGAGGAAGTTCCTGTGCCTTAACTATGTTAGGAGTATTTGTGATTTTGTTAGAAGACTAACTTGAAAAATAACACGTCTCTAATAATAATTCCACTCTCTTCATTTTTGCAATTCTAAATAGTAAATAAAAACTGACTGCAGGCTCTTATTTGCCCGTGTCTTCACCTATGTCTAATTTGCATGTTTTTTTATTTCAAGGTGAAAGAAGTGAAAATTTTAATATATAATTTCAGTAAGCCAACACTATAATTTTAAACGGAAATTGAACTTTATATAGATAAAAATAGAAATAGATGACTTTTCATATTTATCAATAATAAGAAACATTTATATTTTCTTGAAAGCTTATTTAGATGACTAGCAGAGATATTTTCATAAAACCTTATCAAAAGATTATTGGATGCTGTATTTTCACAACCTTATTTTACCTGAGCATTTGGCTCCTGTTCAATGAAACTTTTCTTGGTTCATCATCTACTCTTAAATGGAATTTATTTTGAGTTGTAATACTTAGTTTTTATGAACAAATATAAATAACCCACTTTGACGTAACTGGACCATTCTCTCCAAGAAGTGGTTCTGATTTTGGCCTCTGCCCCTGTCTAGTGAGCACTGAGAATGACATTCCTGTCATTCTCATTATTTTCCCTTGGCAATTGCTTTTATTTCATGCTATCAACCTGGGGCTTGTGGAGAGAATACAAATAATGAATACTTCTTCAATTTCTAGAATGACTGAAGTAAAATTTAAAATACCCCATGAAAGACACATTTTGATTTACACCTTAGTGAAGATTGGACTAGAACTAGAAGCAATAAGATAGACACATTTAAAAAGGAAGGAATATGATAGATGTTTTGACAAGAAGGCCAAAATGATATTTGTAGATTATCTGTCTATTGGTACCCAATCATAGGTACAGGCACAAAACCTCTCTTGGTGAGAAGTTGTAAAGGAAAAACTTTCTATACTTCACACTGTATCTACAGTTGCCTCTGGGCATTCATTTTATACATTTATTTTCAATGTGCTTGTAGAAATTTGCACTTCATACCCCATACATCAGAAGAAAGTATGAGTGTAGATAATAAAATATTGTCCTCAAATGAGTAATATGATTACCTAATTTTATAGATATTATTGGAAATATTTAAGAATGTATTTAAAATTTCAAAGGGATCATGCTTAATTACTTTTAAGTAAAACTGCTTTTCTATTGGCTATTTTCTTAGACTGATACTTTATTTCCATAGTGGTATAAAAATGCATTAATTGTGATACGTCATTGAAGTGGACAAATTGTAAGAAAAGAAAATAGCACTGTCAAACATGATACTTCTGTGTGACTTAGCTCCTTTTTATAACATGGTTGCCCCCCATGTTTGGGCTGTGTTGTATGCCATGACTTTAAGGGGATCAGGATATCTGAATATTTTGCTGACCTTGAAATAATGTCACAAAAAAATGAATTTTATGTTAAGTTTAATAATGATTTTCTACAAAATAAGGTTCTAATTTATATATTTTCATTTCATATACATATATATGTTTAGGGGTATGTGTGTGTGGTGTGTGTGTGTGTGTGTGTGTATTTTATATATATATATATAAAATCTCCTGTGACTTTAGGATCTGCCCTCTGGGCCTGTAGCTCATACTTCTGGGCCTAATTCTTTGCCCTCAGAATTATTCTTACTTCTTTTTGAGTGGAAGCAGCTGTTTGAACCCAAGTAGTTTAATCTGCCTGTTTCCTGCCCAAATAGTTTGAGTCCAACAAACTTTCCCTTAATAGTTCTTTCCTCGATTTATCTCTTTTTTCTTGCATTTTATTGTAAGCAGCAAGAGTAAACATGGCTACACCACAAATACTTTGCCTGAAAATCTCCTCCGTTAGATAACCAAGTTCATCACTTACAAGTTCTACTTTCCACCCAACTGTAGGACAAAATGAAGCCAAGTTTTTGCCACTATATGTCAACGATCACTTTCCTCCATTTTCCAACAACACATTCCTCATTTTCCTCTCAACTCTCACCAACAGATCCTCTGTGTTTATATTTTTTACCAACGTTCTATTCAGGACTATTTATGTATTCTCTTAGAAGATAGCAGCTTAATCTACTATACTCCTCACTCCTTATGAGCCCTAATTTATCATCCATTTCTAAAGCCACTTCTACATTTTTAGGATTTGTTATACAGAAGCAACCCACCTCTGGTAACATACTCTGTATTACTTTCCCAGGGATGCCATAAAAATTACCACAATTGGATAGTTTAACATGACAGAATTTAATCTCTTGTAGTTCTGAAGACCAGCAATACAAAATCAGGATGTTAGCAACGCTGAACTCTCTCCAGAGGCCCTAGGAGATAATCTGTTTCTTGCCTCTTCCAGATTCTGGTGATTGCAGATGTTCCCTGGCTTGTGGCCCATCATTTCAATTTCTTTTTTTATGTTCACATAGCTGCCTCGTCTCTGTATGTGTCTTCTCTGTATGTTTATCTAAAAACTTTCCATCCCTGTTTCTTATCACAATACATGTAAATGTGTTGAGGGCTGCAGTTAATTCTTATAATTCTATGTTGTCTTAGCATCCTTTTTGAATGCAAGTTTAACTCTCTCATATTGGAAGCAGGGGTTGGTCATCCTTGACACAGGTTTCCAGTTCTACACCACACTCCAATGGCTCAAGGCAGTGGCCAGAGATAAGATCTTAGAGGCATCTCTCCAATCCAGCAGACTGGGCTCCTTGCTTTCCTGTTGATTCATTTAAGTTTACCGTTAGGCATTTGTTGGCAAACTTAAAGTGAACCACAACCCATTCTCCTATACATACCACAAGTTGCCTGCCAAAAACTTCTCTCTCCTTGCCTGACTTCATTCCTACCTCGTGTGACCCAGGGACCAATGACTTCTCTACAGACACATTGTGTCCTCCTTACCCAGAATCCGAAAGTAAAATATATGAACTTCTTTCCTGTTGTGGTGCATTGAATTTGTGGCTTTCATTTGAAGAACCAGGGGCTACCCCAGGCTGGGTTTTCCCCAAGATATCAGGAGGAATACAAAGTCAGGATCCAACTGTCAGAGCAATGGTCAGACAGAATAAGCTGTGAACACAGATCAGACATACACCACAAGAGTGTCTGCCAGTGTAAACAAGTTTGTCACTTGACAGACCCCTGTTCATGGTATGGACAACTACCCATGAAGCTGTGTGCCAGGTAAAGGAACTTTCCTGTGATACGTACACTGTAAACACCCATGTCTAGGTCCCCCGTGTTTCCCAGTAAGGTAGGATTGCTAGCTGCTCTGGTACTAGAACTGCCATTGAGCTGAGGACTTTCAAAACAAGGGCTCATTGTGACGAGGAAAATATTATTCTTGAAACATCCTTAAATTAATCACGTCTTTTGTGCATATAAGGTAATAGTCAACATTTCTGGAGATTAGAATGTGGACATATATTTTTTGGGGCCGTTATTTGGCCTAATACCAGGTTGTTTCACTCTGGACTATTTAAATGGGTTTTCAATTGAATGGACTAATTTATAAGAATGACACGTTTTCCTAATTAATTGTCCTGTCTCAAAGGAATAGTTCTTATTCTTATGGATTCTCTTGAGCTATCCTCTCAACCATGGAAACAACTAGTTTTTCACAAGGAAGAAAGGAAAAAAAAAAAAAACACTTGGCAATGTCTTTCTAAACATTCAATTCTCAAATCCTATTTCCATTTGGAAAAGAAAAAAAAATAAAATAAAAGATTTTGAAGGCATTATAGTTTAATTCTCTTTTCCCAGGATTGGCCCTTATTATCCCATAACTCATTCAGGGACAGATAATAGATCATGTAATTCTTGTTTAACCAGGTATGTGCAATCTAAGCTGTGACATTTTATAAGCATGTTTTTGTGGAGGTGAGGCAAAACTGCTTCCTCACAACAAGGAATAAACATACATTTATTATTTTTATTGAAAAGATAGGTGCCTTTACTCTTTCTGGGAATATGTTGAAACACATTTGAATATCACAGAATTTTTAAACAGAATAACACAATAGCATCTTCATTAAATTAAAAAAATAATTAAGGGTAATGTGGAAAATAAGGTGAGACAACAATTGAAAACCTATAACAATTATGTGTCCAAAAATAATTCTATAGGATTTATTTGTAAGTCACAAATATTTACAAATCTTACTTTGAAATTATTAACTGCTAGTACATACATAATTTTTTGTATATATTATTTTTTGTGGCATGACTAATATACAGGGAAATAATTGCTATACAACCAAGGATACATTATTTTTGTTATGTTCCTTACCTCCATTTCTGGAGTAATTTGAGGGATTTTACCTTCTATTGTCTGAGTGAATTAAGCAACTTAAGTCAATAAGTGCTTTTTTCCCCTAAACTCATACCATTATTTCATTGCTTAGAATTTGTCCAAAGTGACCCAGACAACAAAAAATATCAAAAAAAAAAAACCACTATTTTTAATTTCAAATGTAAACATTTGGCATAAAAGTCTAAATTAGCTTTATATATTTTCAGGGATATTCATAGTATGATTTGAATCAAGACCTTACATCTGTGTGCTTGATAATAGCCTGAAATCATACTCATTTCTGACACAGCAGGTTTTTGATAGCCCTGTAAAAACCAGAACATCATTACTTCAGGCAAGGTGACAGGGATAATCACTTTCTATAATTCATGTTTAATACCTGAATGCCAGGGAGGAATCATTATGTCCTTGATCCAAAATTTTTAACCACACTACATTATCTGCCCTCCAGAAAATATTTCTGAGAATTACTAGAGTGACTCTAGTACAAAAAGACTGCATTAGATTTTTGTCAGCTTTTGAAAATGTTGTAATTCAAAGTAATACTTGAACTGCTAACATGCAATACAGAGTTTATAGCTTCTCACAATAGTCTCTTAAGCAGTCTAGAAATCTGATGAGATCTTTTATCTGCACCTTTTGTCAAATAAAATGGCATCTCATGAAAAAGAAGTTAGAAGCATTTAGAATATAAAATACCCTTATGTTATTGTTTACAAACTAAATTTTAATATATATATATGTGTTTGTGTGTTTTCCCTTAAGTTTTTTTTATTTTGTAACTGGTGATATTTTGTCTGAAATGATGTAATGTAAATTAATGTGCTCTATTTAAAAAGTTAAAAATGAGAAAGCCTCCACGTATAATGCAATCTTGCTTTTATTCTTTAATGTGTAAATACGATAGCTGCTGTCTATGTATAAATCCTTCTCTCACCACACAAATGATGCATCCTGCTCTTACCATTTAAATGTGCTCATGCATGTGGTGTATGTGTTTTGTAGGTCACATTTTTCTTCTTTTCCTGATATTAACAGAGGAAGAAAATCATCATTCTTTTATTTATGGACTAACTTGAGCAATTATTTTGCTAATGGTTTTAGAAACTTTATCAGGTTTCATTAAAACTACATTATATTCATCCATTATTTAGCTTACTGATACCTGTCTCTAGAAATTCATCATCTGGCTTACTTCTTTAAACTTCTCGCACTTGAGTTGCATATAGAGCGTTAAGTGATTCAGGAAAGAGTTGTTCTTGTCCTGGCCCGAGATAATTGGACTCTCACTATTCCCAATATGAAATATACCCAGTGTGCTCTGTTGTGCATAGCAAATAAATAATTAGCAATTATAGTTCCAAGGAGATTCATTTATTTATTGAACATTTTTAGCTGCTAGAATATACCACATGTAGATACAAATCTCGCCCCAATGAAGCTTATATTTTTGTGAGACAAGATAAATTTACAACAAATAAAGAATAAACACAGTAGTTTACGAAACGCAGTAGAAATTGATAAGTGCAAGAAAAGAAAAAGGTAGAACCAGTCTGTTGGAGAGAGATTGGGTGGATCACCTGAGGTCAGGAGTTCGAGACCAGCCTGACCAACATGGTGAAACCCTACCTCTAAAAATACAAACGTAAGCTGGGCATGGTGGTCCATTCCTGTAGTCCCAGCTACTTGGGAGGCTGAGGCAGGAAAATCACTTGAGCCTGTGAGGCGGAGGTTGCAGTGAGCCAAGATCACACCATTGTACTCCAGTCTGGGTGGCAGAGCGAGATTCCATCTCAAAAACTAATGCTAATAATAAATTGATGTGTTCTGGATTTTCATTACTAAGAAACTAAGAAAGTGACATTTGAGTCAAGAATAAAAATGAGGAGATAAACCATGCATATATTTAGAGAAACAGCATTCCAGACAGAGAGAGGAGCCAATCCAAAGTACTGAAGCAGTACCAAGCCCGCTCTGTTATATATGTATATACTTTGAGATATACATCTTCTATATATATCTCTAATAGGGAATATATGTAAGAAGATACATATCTTCTATATATATATATAATAGGGCATATATATAAGGATATATATTTTTACATCTTTATATATATCTTTTATATCTTACATATATTTTTATTTCTTCTATATATATTCTCTATATATTTTAGTATACATAAACAGAAACATAAGATAGGAAAATTTTAAATAAATAATTCAATATTTTAGCTCTAGAAAATAGAAATGTATAACAAAACAAAAATTTAGTAGTCAAAATATTTAACAATCTAAGAGTAATTATTTAAAGTAAAAATAAATGAAGATAAAAATCGAAATAGGATGGCAGAAATGATTGGTGGTGTTTTTAGGAGTGTTATTTTAGTGTTTCAGCATGATATGTACATAATAAAGTTTAATAGCACTTTCTTTTTAATACTTTTTGCTCTAAGAATAATCAATCCAATGGAAAATGGAGTAGTAGCCTGTCCTCAGCAGTGAGAATTTTTCTTTCCTTAATTAGTAAGCTTTTACTCATCTTGTTATAGTAAGATTAAAAAAAAAAAAACTTATTTGTAACATGTCATAAAAGATGGGACATCTTCAATTTTAAATCCAGTTTTAATTTTTTAGTAAAACTAAAGATCACTTATTTTGAAATCTTATGATCTATCCCTGGATGTTTTCTATCTACCAGCTCTAAATTTTGCGCTTATAGTCCATGCAGTCACTTAGCATATCATATGGTTTATGTTAGTCACTTCCTTAAGTCAGAATATACAATGGTGAAAAAGAAAACAAGAAAAAAAAAAAAAAAGGAGTCCCTAGTCTTCAAAGTTTTACATGTCTGTTTGAAGGTAACAAAAATACTCCCCAAAATCTAGTCCTGACAAATACCCAATTGGAAATAAACTGGGACTAGATGGGGGATTCCTAGTTAACATGTGGTGGTGAGACAGACCTCTGAGAAGCTAACGTTTTAGGAGACACAATAAGAATATTTAGTGAAAGAATGTTGCAAGCAATACAAACAGCCAAATTCAAGGTTTCAGAGGAAGAAACAAGTGTTGCTAGTTAGAAGAACATAAAAAAAAATACTTCAACTTGAGTGTAAGACTGGAGGAGAGGGTGAACAGGAGAGAAACAGAAAGGACAGAGAGAAACAGAGAGACAGAGAATTGAGAAACAAAGCTAGAAATGTAGGCATGATTTACTTCAAACTGGTCTAATTTACCAAACAGAAAGTATAGATGTCATTCTAAATGTGATTGCTCAGAGAGGGCTAAATTTTATTATCTCATGTAAATGTTAAAATAGCATCCTGGGAATAAATTACAAAGATGGAAAAATAGAAGCAGAGAAAGCAGGCAGAGGACTGTTTCAGATGGTGCGTGATGACAGAGGATGACAAAAGCTTGGATCAGGGAGGTGATGTTAGCTATGAAAGCAAGCAGTCAGGATATATTTTAGTGGTAAAATTAATAGAATTTGCTGATGGCTTAACTATGTGGGGGACAGAGAAAGATGTCACCAGCAATGATGCCTAAGTGTTTGGCTTGAGCACCTTGATTGGTTGTGCTGAGTTGGTGTCTGGGGAAATAATGAAGACTTTCATTTCAATTAAAATAGGAATGCTAGCCAAATATGCAAATTCTCATTATGTTAACCCAAATCATCAAATCAAATAAGCATCACTTTCTAATTTTTTATTTATTTACTTATTTTTCAATTGTGGTTTTAAATAATAAAAAATATAATCTATTTTATGTAGTTACATTTTTCATTAAATTCAATTTTTTGAATCTTATTAAAATAAAATCTTGCTAAATTTCTTGTCAAGAGTCTCTTTCCCTATCTGTAGAAGATAGTTATTGAAAGTATTACAAAGACCTGTGTCTGGAACTGAGTCACGCATAAAATAGTCTTAGATAATGTTCCCCATTGACCCTATTATACTGAGATGCAAGTTATTTCTTTTGGTAATTCTTGTAAAATCTATTCAGAGGAGAATATTTCAAAGTAATTCTGTAGCCATGCTGTGTTATTACACTCATTTCAGCTAAGAATACAATGTAGTGATTATTGTATTTTTATGATCTTGCATCCCTTTTATATGTGTTTAAATGTCTCTTAGAAGATGACTATGAAGATTGCCAAACACTTCAGCATAAAAGTCATACTCTTTCTATTTTATGATCCAGAAAATATCAACAGAGTACCATTTTTTTCCCTCAAGATTAAAAATATCGCCCTAGCTTATCGAGCACAATCTAAGTTTGCATTTGTGAGAGTTTCTCGAAGTCCCAAGGGGAAAATTGTTATCTTTTTTTTTATTTGAAAAAGGTATTTAGTAATGAAGAAAACTTAGGAGTCAATTGAAAATCACCACCACTTGAATATATTTTAAAAAGGCATAAATCGCTTGACAGTATATAAAACAGAAAATAAATAACAGGTCATACTGGTTAAAAGTAGAATAGGTTCCTGCAAATGTGGATTACATTATCAAGCATCCAATAAATTTATAAGATCATATATTTCCACTTTATGCTTTTTAAGTCAAACTCAATAGCTCATCTTTAAAGGTGTCTTAAACATACAGGTGCAGTCATGTTAAATTACTATATTTGATGCAAAATGCAAATTTACTACTAAAATAAATTTATTCCTATTTCACTGAAATTGTAATTATGACAAGATGATTTCTTTCTTCACATGCATTTAGAAAAATTAGAATAAGTAAGCTAATAGAATATTTTAGCTCAAACGTACTCATATATATCTTTTTAACTTAAAATCGATTTTTTCTGATTACTTATAATACAAACAAAAATTGTGTTAATATATAAAAAGTAAAGATTAAAAATAATCAAGATACTCTTTTCCTATATATAACACTGCTATATAATCATATATATTCAGACTTTGTGTGCATATATAGATGTTTCTTGTTACTATAATATCTAATCATAAAATATTTGTTATTTGGTAACATATTCTTTATTAAGTATTAATATGGACACCATCATGGGTTAACAAATGTCCACATCATTCTTTTGTTTGTCACAAGTAATTTACTTATAAATTATGTGACAAAATTTATTAGTGTTTATATTAACATATTGTATCATTCACTCTCTTTCATTCAGACAAGAGCCAGTGAAAATTACAAACGACTTTTACGGTATATGCAAGGCTTTGGAGGAAATAAATCTGTTAATGATATAATGATCATAATAACTATTATGTATTGAGTACTTACCATATGCCAAATTTCTTTCTAAAACACTTTCTATGAGTTATATTTGTATTATTAATCCCATTTTAAAGATGAAGGAATTGAGATGCAGAACGTAAGTATCTTTCCCATGGTTATCCAGCTAGGATTTCAATGCACAGACTAATACCAGAAACTTGGAACTACAGAAATACTGCATTATTGCAACGTGTTTGGATGATGTGTACATTGTCTATGATTCCATTGAACCTCATACATAATGGCAACATAATTTTTAAATTTAAAAACTGATACATTTTTATCCTGCAAATAACATTTTATTCATTGAAATAATGCTCAGCTTTAGACAAAGCCTTGGCCAAGGCTAAGATTCAAACATGGCTATGACTATTTGTTGTCCAGTGAAATGTTTTTGAATCTAGTTGATTTTTGCAAGCATTTTGTGTAAGACAGTTAAACAAATGGCTACATCCTCTGAAGAGTGTTGAACTGAGAGCATAGGGTTTATGTGTAAATTTGGTTCCCTAACCCACCTCCAAGTGCTTGTGTCTGAGCCTTAGGGAAAGAGACATGGCTATAAAGATGAACAGAACACTCTGTGTGCACAAGAATATTGTATTTTTGGGTGTAAGACCAACAATGCATTGAAGCTGAAGCAAGAAAAGTAACGCAAATGGTGCCACAGAGGTCTGTTAAACAGCTATTTATTAATACTACATGAATATCTCTCTTTATAGACCTCAAAACTACAAAAGAGTTTTGGTTAATCAAGGTCTTCAACCAGTTGCTAATGACACCAGAGTCCTGAAAGTATTGGGGGTTGAAGAGGAATAACCATTTAATGATATAGCCCATTAGTAGAAGAAGGATGCTCAAAATCTGTATCCTGGGTCCCAAGGACTTTAGAAAATGATTGAGAGGAGAATATCACAAGAGTCAAAGGACCTGAACTGGTAAACAAAACATGGGTGATTAATAGCAACATGAAATAACTTCAAAATGTTAACAAATATGAACTTGCAAGACCTGAGATACATTGGAATAGTTGGCAGTGTCTCTAGACAACCATTAATGTAGATGATTTTTGATGGAAGGAATATGTCAGACAGGAATTAAACTGTTTCAAAATCTCAGCCAACTTTTTCTCAATAAAAATGTCTTGCTTGCAGACATAATTTGATCTATTTTAAGCCAGGATAGTATGTTTCCAACCCTGCCTCAATGATTAAATGCATGATATTGCACTAAAATACGTATGTGCCAATCTTTAGGTAAATAGTGACTTATGAGACTAGTAAAAGCTCCTATATACAAAGTTGTGCAAGTTAAAACTGGCTTTGATATTATATTAATAGCTACCACCTTTCTTATACCTAATAGAAATTACACCTGATAATAGTTCCCACCTAATTCAGCTGTTGAGAGAATTAAAGAATACAGGTAAATTGTACTAAATTGGTAAATACAGGTAAATTGTACTAAATTGGTAAATACAGGTAAATTGTGAAGTCCTCAAAACATGCAAGACACGGTTTTATGTACTTTATGTATAAATATTTTCTCATTAAGACTCTATAAAATATTATTCATAATTATACCTAACGCCGTAACAATGATAATAACGATTTTATAAAGCACTTACATGTGGTCCAGACACTGTTGTAGGTGATTAGCTACATTTCATAGAGAAGAGAACCTAAAACACATAGAAGTGAAGCAATTTTCTTAAAGTTTCCTAGGTGTTCATGAAAGAACCTGGATACTCACCTGGGAAGTCAGGCTCCTGCTGCCCGTTTAAGAAGTATTCCATAGTATCTTCAAAACAGTGCTCAACAAATTATTATTACTACTATTGTTATTGGATTATTGTTATCATGTGCCAGACACTTTTCTCACATTATTATTAATCTCTTGCACAAAAGGAAACTCTGGTAGATAATGTAGTATATCTGGGTCACTCAGCACAAAATTATCAGCTCCTAGTTAATCTCGCTAATAATGGTCTATCAATTTTGTCTATTTTTTCAAACAGCCAGCTTTTTCTTTCATTTTTCTGCTTCAATTTCATTTAGTTCTTCTCTGATCTTTTCTTCTGTTGGGTTTGGGTTTGGTTTGTTTTGTTTCTCAATTACTTTGAGGTGTGACTTTAGGTTGTCTCTTTCAGACTTTTTGATGTAGGTATTTAATGCTATAAGCTTTCCATTTAGCACCACTTTGCCCTATTCCAAAAAATTTGATAAGTTGTGTCACCATTATGTTCAGTTCAAAGAATTTTTAAATTCTCATCTTGATTTTATTGTTAACCCAAAGATAATTCAAGAGTGGATTAATATATATGTATTTATATACTAATGAAGGTTCCTTTTGAGTTAATTTATGGTTTTATTCCACTGTGGTCTAAAAGGTACTTGATTTATCCTAGATACAAAGAATAATTCCTAATGCTTAATGTTGAATATGTATGTGTGTGTGTGTGTGTGTGTGTCTGTGTGTTTGTGTGTGAATAGTGTGTTCATATATATACACACAATAAAAAAGTCAACTAGAATTAAGCCTATTTAAATGGTTTCTATTAGCGATTTTGTTGCCTTACAATACTTATCTCTTAGACAAATTTTCCTTTTAAAACAACTGATAATAGATTTTAAATACACTTTAAAGCACATATTTCTGGTAAATCACCTCAGAGTAAAGTACAGTGTGCAACTTTAATGATAAGGCACCATTACTGTTTGCAAAGCTTAGTTGTCAGCCAGGAGTCTTCTCATTCATCTTCAATGGATGGCTATTACTGTGGTCTTCATTAATTTCCAGACTGAACCTTTTCAAAGAGAATTCTATAAACTTGTCTGAATTGACAGTTGGATTATTAAATTCAGTTGACTGGTTAAGTAATCAGAGGAAATAAAATGTCAAAATATGAGATACTTTATCTACCAGGTGAGTGCAATATGTAGCTAATATAGGTTTTAGGTTATTTACTTGTATTATGCTTCTTCCTCCTTGTCTAACATTTTTCAGGGTCAAGATACTAAGTTCTGTTAAGATAATCATCTAACTATATAAAATTATATTCCTTTAGTTAAATACTAGTGATGTATCTTATCTACAAGATTTCAGTAGTACTACCGGGTGTATGTGTTAAGGTTAGAAGAATCCTTGAATGTTATCAATATAAATGGATTCAATATTGAAGTTTCAGGTGTTTCCATGTTTGGATCGCTTCTCAGAATATTATGAATAACTTATAATCAAACATTGTGATTCACAGACTTGGCACTATTTCCTTAGCTAGAGTTGGAGCGCCTGGCAAACTGCTCACTACCTTTCCTATAACCCATCTATTAAATTAAAAAGCATTATCCTTCAAATACCTTTCTATAGCTGTCTTTGTGCATTTATTATGCAGAACATCTCCTTAAAGCCCTTGATATTGTCAATAAGAAACTCTCAGAACTACTATAAAGGCTATTTGAAATATTTATCAAGCCAGTTTTCTCTGTGTATTCCTCTAGAGACTCGCATTTGAGGGAATAGCATGAATGTAAATCTTTTATTGGTAGTGTCCTTGTTAAATGAATTGTAGTTGATAGATCTTCCCCTCTGAGACATTTGGCCTCAGAATCCCATATGAAGAATAATGACAAAAATCATTTTTTTGTGATAGAATCACTGCTATCTCATGTGGCATAATTAACAGCTCTGAGATATCTCTTTTTACTCTCAAAATACAATGTACTAGTCATATAACTACAATTTCTTTAAGAAAATAGACTTGTTATTCCCATACTGTTATTATTTTTATGTTTTAGACTAATATTTATATTGTTAACTGGCAAAGAAACAAGCAGTAAAATAAATTACCTGAACACAAAATATTTATGAGTTGTACCTTGATGTAATCTGCTTCTTAATAACTAAAATCTTTAAATCATGGTTCGTAATTCTGTGTAAGTTAAGATTTGAAATTTTTTATACCTGAAAATCATCGATTGTTTGATATGAAATTTAAAATGGGAATACATTTCAGACATGATTTTTCCATCCAGATTTGCTTATATGTTACTGTAGATTTGAAATTGTCACAGTGATAGTGTTTTCACACTTTGGTATCTCCATTTAGTGCCAATCTAGTCTGATTTATATGACCTAGATATTAAATTATAAAAAGAACCTTATATCTCAGTAAACTAAGGGAGTCTTTATCATACCATATATATTTGTGAAATTGCATGAATTTAAATTAAGAATATTTGTATCACTAATTCATACATACGTTTTCCTATACGCATTCATTTCTTCTTATCTTACTCCATGTTGTGCGATAAAAACAAGATAAGCAAAACAAAGAAAAACTTTAAAAACAAGTTTACAGAGGACAGTCTAGATTTGAGTATCTTCAAAGAAAATGTATAAATCCTTAAAATTAGTGTGCTTTGGTATTGTATGCTATCAGAAAAATTATCTCAAATCAGGTAAGCACTTCCTAAGAAAGAGATTAAAATATATCTATGTAACAATATATTGTAAATTTCTTTAATCTGGTTAAATGGCTTTTGGCAAGATTGTTTAAAAAGAAACAGAATCTAAGGTTTGCTTCTTAGACCTATTTCAAAATAATACAATAGATCTAGATGTTGCCATGTTTACGTATATATTTCTTTTTTATTATTATTATACTTTATGTTCTAGGGTACATATTTCTTTCAAAAAAAAAAAAGAATATTTCCACTGTCTCAAACAAAAGTAAGATCTGCCAAAGCTTTCAGGTTGTTATCTCTAAGAGGATCCTTGAGTCATTAGGATGGTTACTCTGATATCTACTCTTGTTTTTCCACCAGAAAAGATTACCTAACACATTAATCTTACAACAAGAGTATCAGACAGTCAGCAGTCTATAATGCAAGCAGTCTCTTTTTTTTTTTTTTTTTTGAGACGGAGTCTCGCTCTGTCACCCAGGCTGGAGTGCTGTGGCCGGATCTCAGCTCACTGCAAGCTCCGCCTCCCGGGTTCACGCCATTCTCCTGCCTCAGCCTCCCGGGTAGCTGGGACTACAGGCGCCGCCACCTCGCCTGGCTAATTTTTTGTAGTTTTTAGTAGAGACGGGGTTTCACTGTGTTAGCCAGGATGGTCTCGATCTCCTGACCTCGTGATCCGCCCGTCTCGGCCTCCCAAAGTGCTGGGATTACAGGCTTGAGCCACCGCGCCTGGCCAGCAGTCTCTTTTTTACTGTACTCTATATGGACTTCACTAAAGGCCTGATTGGATGAGGAGTCCAGGCAGCATTCACAACTATCTCCTGTTGCATTATGATAACACATGGGAGGATTTATTACAGATATTATTTTAACTAAAGTTAACTACTACAAATATTAGTTGAACTGATATTACTTTAACTACTACAGATATTACTTTAACTGAAGTTAACTACTACAGATATTACTTCAACTGATTCGACATAACTTAACTAGTAAGGTAGCATCAAAACAGTAGTCTAGGAACTTTAATTGAAGTGTTGAAGGTCATATATTAACTCATAACACTGCTTACTTTACTTCAAATTCCCAGTCTAGGTTTTTGGATCAAATTCATTGTAAAAAAACAGTCTGTTTTCTCACTGAGATAAACAATGTCAAACGTAATTTCCTAAACACATTCTACAAAGGAACACATGTTATATCAAAAAAAAGAGAAAAATCTATTTGGTATTATGATGGCTATTTAAAAACAAATGCAGCATACCTCAGTTGGTTACTTGTATTTATAAATTTTGCTGCATGTTGATTTTGAAGTAACTCTGCATTTTTTATGTAATTCTAACTATGAAGCTCCTGACCCTATACTGTTCAATCTTATAACTAGACAAAAACAAATCTAATATCTCTTAACGTTTTTTATAGTTATATCTTTTCTTTCTGTCCATGAATGTGATTATATTAAGGCATCAAAAGCATTTGCTTTAATGCACATAAATAGAATATTGGTCTTGTGAAACAATAACAGTACATCAAATTTTGCATCTTCCAGTGTCGACCAACTATTTGGTGGTTTTTGTTAAAAACTGATTTAATATTGGCAGGCACGGTGGCTCAAGCCTGTAATCCCGGCACTTTGGGAGGCCGAGACGAGTGGATCACGAGGTCAGGAGATCGAGACCAACCTGGCTAACAGGGTGAAACCCCGTCTCTATTAAAAAATACAAACAAACAAACAAACAAACAAACAAAAACTAGCCGGGCGAGGTGGTGGGTGCCTGTAGTCCCAGCTACTTGGGAGGCTGAGGCACGAGAATGGCGTGAACCTGGGAGGCGGAGCTTGCAGTGAGTTGAGCTGGGCGACACAGCGAGACTCCGTCTTAGAAAAAAAAATAATTGATTTAATAGTTTAAGGGTTCAAGACATTTGTCTATTAGAAACTGAAATTTTAGAGATGAAAACTTTAACAATTGGGACGGACAACATTTTCATCATAAGTGGCTTACCATGTAAACGTATTTCCCTAAATATGTTGCATGATAACAGATAAAACTCTGGACTAGAGTTGATGATATTTACTTTGGTCCTCTGTCTGGCTTACATTTTTTTAAGTTCCAAGTCTTTTGGCAAATACAGATGTTAATATTTTAGTTAATTTTGTAGAAATCTACGTGAATCATGCATGTGTATGTATCACATGTTTCAATATGTAAATACATACACACAAGATGCAATGTGTTAAATAAATGTATTTTAGTAAGGAAAAATGGCCAAGGGAGCATAATTTAAAGGAAAAGCCTTTGGTTTATATAACAAAAGAACATACACACAGAATTTAAGAACGTCTACTCTTAGGCATGAACTAAATCTCAATTAAAAATAGGTAAGTTGTGTTAAAGGGACAAAGTTCAGTCATTCATATCATCACTACTAATTAAGTAGTACAAATATTAGGATAAGATTTTAAAATTAATGTTTTTAATTATATAATTTCATGTTCAGTGAGGCATATTTAACTTGGCGTCACTTTCCTAAATATGGAAAGTTATGCCCTGAAATTTTAGCTTTTTCCCTCTTTTTATAAGTTGTGCTTTATAGAAAGACTTAGTTTAGATTCAAGAAAGAGCAAACTCTTAGCTTATTTTCTTCAATTAATATACTGAAATTCTACCTCTCAAAATGAGTCACAAGATGATAGTGTTGCATAAGCTGCTTGCCAAGAACACTTATTCTAAAATGAGTATTTTAGAAATAAATATCTTCTTTTATTAGGCATTTTTCTTTCACTTGTCATTATTTGCTCGGGGAGGAACTGGACTTTATAAAAAGCAGGGATATTTTATACATAATATCAGACTGAATTGCACACTACACACACACATATACACATGTAATTTTGAAGATTATCTTATGGTAAGAGTGGTAAGTTCCAGTCCAAGTCTTCTGTTTTCTCAATGAAAAAATAAAGTCTTCTATGAGAATAAGAGAAATTAAAGTCTGGAATATTTTAGGGCAAAATATATGTCTTTATATAGTTGAATCAAAAATCAATGTACTGGGTAATAGTAAAAAAGTTTCCGGGCAATTTTGTGTGTGAAGTTGAGGTTTTTAAACATGATTTTTAGTTGCAAATTGTCAGCTTAGTTTTCTTACTTTTTCTAGCAGTTACAAGCTATGTAATTCAGTTAGGGCAAAGGTGGACAGCCGAGTTCAAGTAGATGTGTCTATTCAAGCACATGCAATGGAAGGAGAAAGAAAACATGGTTGGGAGTATTGGATAGAAAATGATTAATAATGATAGACAATTGATCTCACATGTATAGAGATGCAAGTGAAAATTGGAGAAAGGTGGGAGATTAAAAATAAACAAACAAATTGATGAGGTCTGGATTGAAGTTCCTTGATTGAAAGTTTAGGTCAAATGCTTGACATACAGTAATTAATGATTTTGTATAAATCTGACCACATAGTTATTGTGGGCTCCTCCCTTACCCCATATGGAGAAAATCTTGGAAATCCATTGATTATGCAAAGCTAACTTTCTTGAGCAAGGGAGAGCACCAGCTTGAGTGAGTGTTACTATTGTGTCAAAAGAAGAAAGTTAGACAAGTGATCTTAGAGGATTTGGAGTCTGCTTTTAGTCATAGTTTCATGTAGAAGTTAAGTTTAATGTGAGCAGAGATTGGTCTGGATTTTTAAATAGTCACGGTGTTCTTATTTTTAAAACCCATAAGCCTATGTGAAGTTATGGTGTTGTAGTCTTGGGACATATGAGTCTGAAACAGCTAGTGTTCTTATTATACATAATTATTAGTTGCATTCTATATTGGCAGCAAGATACATAAAGAAAATAATGACTGATTGTAAAAGTTATATAAGTGCTTGGGATCAGTTATCGAAATCAGAAATAATAAAATAACGACTAGGAAAATCTCTTTTCTAGAAGTCACGTAATTGTGTGGTGACCTGAGTAATTGTCCAGACTTTGTCTTAACTACCATTAAATACCTGAGCCTGGTTAAGATAATTCAAGGAGAGTAAAAATAATTACATTGCTCCAAAACTTTGTATATTTTAAATGGTGTCTTTTAATTTTAAGCAATTAAACCGTACAATTTAATATTATTTTTAAAAATTTATGTATAAATTGTTCTGTGTTTCAATATCACAGCTATGAGAAAGCATATACAGACATATATATAATATCAAAATCTTTAGCTCATTTAGGGATGGCAACTGAAGAGTCAATGTCAACTTTACTAATAGTCAGTGTTCATAATCTATCCATATATTTAAACTTGACTTATATTCTGGCTCTAATAGTACAGAAAATAACTTGTACTATTTTGTAAAGGTATTCCAATAATTAAAAAGCTGACATGGGGTAAAATCTACTAACTGAATACTTATACTTTTGTTGCATCTACTTCATCCACGTAACCCATGTGCAGCTATTTTGGCATAGACTTGGATATATTTTGCTTTTGAAACATATCACTAAAAATATCTTTTTAAAAAATCACAATCTTAATGGCAGAGTTTCTTGTGGCTCAGAGAAGACATGAACAAAGACAATATTAATCAGAGAGAGGTATAGAGAGGGAGATAGCAAAGAGACAGAGGCAGACAGAGAAGGGGAGAAAAAGAGAAAAGAATTTCCTCTGCTAACAGCTTGGAATTGTGTAGGTGAGTAAGCCTCAGTGGTCCTAGAAGTAATTGTAATGAATACTTAGGAAATACTATAAAATATTGAAGTGACATAATATTTTTTCTAACATGAATAAGTTCAAGAGTGTAGATAATAATATGATGTTTTTCTTAAATTCTATAGAATTATCATTTAAAAGCCAAGGAAAGATTGGCTAATATAACTGTATTTGAAAGCGCAGATAACCTATAACAATCAAGCAAACATTTAAAAATTTAGTTTAAGTTATCTAACTTGTAATCTGTGTAACATTTGCAAGACTAGAAATGAACCTTGAAATAAAAAAAAACCATTCTAAAGTACAAATAAAAGTAATTGACATTTTAATAAATGTAATGGTCTTTTATGTAGTATTTTTATTTATGAAGAAATGCTATAAAAGTCTACTTGTAGCATGGCACGAGTGCTTTCATTAGTAATATTGGTTATATATTCAGTTAGTAGTTTTCAACTATGTCATTGTTCAGCTTCTCTTCTGCATGATTTTGAAAGTTAAACCACAAAAACTGTGAAAACAGTCCCTGAGATTTTCTTGCTCATGTCTATATTCTCAGTGCTAAGTGAAATACATAGAATATAATAGAAACCCAATAAATAACCACTGAAGGAATGAATAAATAAATGAAGCAATCAATCAATGAGAAGGCTTGCAAAGTTATGGTCTCCACACAATATCAATTTATCACTCTTGCCTATTAGTAACAATCTCATTTCCAACTAAATTGTGATATGAGTCCTGTATCCCAGCCATACTATTTTACTTACATTTTCCTGGATGAGTTATGCCTCCATGCTTACCTACCATATTTGACACTCTGAGTAAATCAGTTTTCTACCTCTTTCTTCTGTATGACAAAAGTATTATTAATTAAAATCATTTAATAATTAGTAACACTCATCATTTTGTTGATTTCTTACTTTGATGTTAAAACAATTAGAATTTTTCAAAGTAAGTAAATTGCAATGCAGAGATTTTGGTTAAATTTATCAAACTATTGCATGCCTAAGTTAAATTTGTACTTTTCAAACAAAAAAGTTGTAAGTCACACTTTGTGTTCTTTTTCAGTATTCTAAAATGTGAACATATTTAAAATTTTCAACTGCTTATGTAGAAAGAACTGAGGTAACTCAAGTTCAGTTTTTTACTTTTCTTTTTTTTTTTTTTTTTTTTGGATAAAACTAAACACTACAACTACCTCTTTGGCCGGATCTCAGCTCACTGCAAGCTCTGCCTCCCGGGTTCACGCCATTCTTCTGCCTCAGCCTCCCAGGTAGCTGGGACTACAGGCGCCGCCACCTCGCCTGGCTAGTTTAGTTTTTAGTAGAGATGGGGTTTCACCGTGTTAGACAGGATGGTCTCGATCTCCTGACCTCGTGATCCGCCCATCTCGGCCTCCCAAACTGCTGGGATTACAGGCTTGAGCCATCGCACCCGCCAGTTTTTTACTTTTCACATGGTGAACTATTATTATTTTTTGACTCTACTGTTGAAAAGTAAATATATGTATTACACAGAATTGAAATCACTAACTGAATCTACATCTCATGCAAACAATACTATTGTTTCTGAACATACGCTCTTAATCATATATTTATGTGGAATTTTCCAAATTAACATCTATATAAAATAAAAAATATTGGTGAAAGTACAAGTAATAAAACATGCTAATCTGAAGTTTGTGTTTTTAAAAAACCTTCAAAAGTAACCACAGCCCTAGCCACTGTTAAAATCCAATAAATGGCTCAGGTGTGGTGGTTCATACCTATAATCCCAACACTTTGGAAGGCTGAGGTGGAAGGATCATTTGAGGCCAGGAGTTCAAGATCATCCTGGGCAACATAGCTAGAGACTCTCTCTACCAAAGTAACACAAAAATTAGCCGGCCATGGTGGCATGCGCCTGTAATTCTAGCTACTCAGGAGGCTGAGGTGGGAGAATCACTTGAGCCCGGGAGTTCAAGGCTGTAGTGGTCAATGACTGTACCACTGCACTCCAGCCTGGGAGACAGAACCAGACCCTTTCTCTAAATAAATACATAAATAAAATGAAATATTTTGTTCTGAGAGGAGTATTTTATCATTAGCATTGCTTAGAATTACTCACATATGCTTTTAATTAAAATAAGGCTGACTTTTAATTGGTTTATCATTTTCTTTTAAGTTTCTACAGAAAATGTACCACTTATGGCCTGAATACAAGTCACCCAATGCAATTTTCTTTTTCTGCATCTAGTGATTCCCTCTCTGTCTTTGAAGACTTATCTGAAATCTAACTCCCTTATGAAGACTTTCTTAACCATTACCAGACAACACTAAGTTCTGTCTTCTCACTGTTTATATAGCACACCTGTTTATACAATAGTTTAATTTATTTTACTTCTCATTGTTGTTTCCTGCTACTGACCACTCCACCACACTCCTGATTGTAACATAACAGGTAATGTGTATTTGGAGAAAGATGACCACAGAGCAATCAATTATGTTGGTTGGGCACAGTGGCTCACGCTTGTAATTCCAACACTTTGGGAGGCTGAGGTGGGAGGATCATGAGGTCAGGAGATGGAGACCATCCTGGCTAACACAGTGAAACACTGTCTCTACTAAAAATACAAAAAATGAGCCAGGCATGGTGGCACACGCCTGTAGTCCCAGCTATTCGGGAGGCTGAGGCAGGACGATCGCTTGAACGAGGAAGCGGAGGTTGCAGTGAGCTGAGATCACACCACTGCACTCCATCCTGGGTGACAAAGTGAGACTCCATCTCAAAAAAAAAAAAAAAAAAAAGAATCAATTATGTGATTTTCTCAGGAAACCATCCCTTAACAATTGAAATAAAAGCTACCAATATAAGGATATTTATCGTATGTTGATAATCTTTCAAAAGTTCTAAAATTAATGGCATAAATATGTTTTAATCATTTTATAATGTGTAAAATATAAAATTTCTTTCATGACTTACACAGCCCCTTTTAATTTCATGACTTACATAGCCCATTTTAATTACTCTTCCTTATGTGTTATTCTGCCACAGGTTGCTACCAGAAGAATGAATGTGCAAAGAAGGAAGATTTTTAAAGTATCCTCTCTTTCATTAATCCCAGTTTCTTACAAGAGTATAAAAGAGGACAAGTAGAAATTGACTGGCAAAAATAAAGTATACTAAACTTCATTGACCTCATGGGAAACAATGTTGCTTTTCCAATCTTCCACTTTCAAGATTCTAAGAAATCATGTCCAATTTAATTATAGGAAAGAGATACAAAAAAAAAACAAAAAACATTAAGACTGGAATTTTCATTGAAGGGAAGGTTCATTAAAAAATCCAGATTAATGTGAAAATAATTCACCAATTCAATTACCTGGGAAAACAAAGATGGGAGCTTCTAGTGTTATCGATGACAATAATGGAAAAGAGAAAGGGAACAAAGAGTTCAACTGAGTGTATGTGAAGAGACACAGCTGTGCTTAAATGAAAGCAAAGGTCAGATGCCAGGTTTTCCCTAAAGACACAGAGATTTTCTAAAGTATTTAGTGGAAGAGAAATTCAACCCAGAAGGGTAAGCTAACATCTTTCATGAAAGCAAAGCAACTATTAATCCAAGATTATGCAACTCTATAAAATATATTAAATAGTCTATAAAGCAGTACATTTTGTTTGTGATTTGTTTCTCTTCACTACATTTTATTCTCATTTATGAAGTTTAAATTTTACTCAGGGGACTCATTATTATAGGTGACATCTAGTACTGTGGTACTTTTACTCCTGAAGCTATAAGTAACTGCAGGGACAGATGCAAATAAAAAATTTCATAAGCACTTCTGTTTAATGGGAAGCAAACATTTATAGTTTCTATGCCCAAAAGTCCATCTCATGAAAATAAAGTAACCAGAATTTAAAATTATAACCCAATTAATTTAGCTTCATATAAGCTAACACTATTTGATCATAATTTACTATACCATTCTTCTACTCAAAATCATTTATTTTTTAATCATATATACTTACATGTTACAAAATAATATGTCTTTGAGAATGTGTATTTTTGTATAATTCAAAGCATTCTCTTCATCAATAATTTGTGGAAATAAAAAAGCTGAGTCAAAAAAAAAGAAAGTTTTATTACAAGTAAAATAATAAAGTATTCTCTAACCATAAAATCAACATTTGTTCTAGTTATCTGCTAACTAGGCAGGGGCACGGTGGCTCACACCTGTAATCCCAGGACTTTGGGAGGCTGAGGCAGGTTGATCACTTGATGTAAGGAGTTTGAGACCAGCCTGGCCAACATGGTGAAACCCCATCTCTACTAAAAATACAAAAAAAGCCGGGCGTGGTGGCGCATGCCTGTAATCCCAGCTACTCGGGAGGCTGAGGCAGGAGAATAATTTGAACTCAGGAGGAGGAAAAGGTTGGAGTGAGCTGAGATCGTGGCACTGCAGTCCAGCCTGGGCAACAGGGTGGAACTCCATCTCAAAAAAAAAAAAAGTTATCTGCCAACTATAAACTAGATATTTTCAATAGAAGTTTCTACAAAGATTGGAATGCTCTAGATCTTCACTTTCCAATATATTATAATATATGGCTAATGAACACTCAAAACATAACTGATGTGACAAAGAAACTAAGTTTTCAGTTTTATTTAATATTATTTAGTTTAAATTTAAATAGCCATATATGGCTAGTGGTGACTTTATTTGATTGCACAGACAGACAAATAGAAACTTGTTTTGTAACTTATATTATTTTATGCTGTGAAGAATTATTTTCTTTAATAAATTAATTGATCAAATGTATTTTTTTGTGAGAGAATTTCGTACATATGGTCTTCCTCTATTTTTCTACTAGAGTCTTCCAGATTAAAATCAAAAGAAAAGAAAGAAAGCCAAATGAAAATCCAGAAAAAAATAGAGAGGGTAAGAAAGAATAAAGAATAGATAGAAGGATGGGAAGAAAGCAGGAAGAAAGAATAAAAGGAAGAAAGAAGGAAAGGAAGAGGGGAAGGAAGGACATAACTGGGATGTACAGCATAGCAATATAGATCCAATTTGGAGACTAAAATTAGTAAGTTAAATAGGAGATGTTTAATATAAATAATAGTTACTATAATAAAAGAGTAACTATAATATATAAAGTAACTCAAGTATCTCTGTATGGTATTCTAGGGCTGAGGGAGAATTCACAAGGAAGGACAAACTTGGAAGAGAGTAAGATCTTTGTAAAGAATATTTGATTTGAAACACAGGATGGCAAAGGAGTTGGCTGACTTTGTCAAACTGGAGTTGGTCTGGTGTTGCTCAGCAGACATTAGGTCACCTTCTAGAGTACAGGTGGAGAGCAGATCAACAACCAGTAATGCGAATGCAGTGAAAATCCAGGTGTCTGTGGAGCTGGAGGCCTTTAGAGCATGCCGTCCGGTGGAGGCTTGCCAAGGGAGCCCAGGGTGCAGCTGCAACTGCATGCAACCTGGGCAAAATTCTATTTTTCGTTTCTAGAGACTGCAGAAAAGTTACCACCAACCCAAGTCTGCAAGGTCACAGAGGGACTGCATTTTGCACCCACGATTGTTGAACATCCTTTGCTATGTTTGGTAAATTTTCCCTGCTTATAAATTTCTATTCCCTGGAAAAGAAGCCAAAGAATGTAGAGAATCTTTTCTAGCTATAGCTAAAGCTAATTTAAGTTTGTCTGAGCTAGGCAACTTCAATCATAATCACTTGTGCAGTCCTAAATTCAGAAGAATGCAATTTGATGAAAAGGACTCCCTGTAGATTTCACTTTGCTGGTGTTTGTGGCAGAGGATGTTCAAATATGGTGGATATTAATAGTTACAAAGTTGAGTTTCAGACACAACGGGGGAATTTTTGTTAAAAGAAGCAGTGATTGTAATAAATCCAAGTCCTGACAGCAGAACCAACTGTATCATTTTTGGCTCCTCAGGCCCATTCTATAGAATTGCATTTACAGCCATTTTTTTGGCAGCTTAGTCTTGAAGTTGCTTCTCTAGTCTCTAAAACTGTCAGTGAATTACCCAATGTTCTTTATATAGGATCAGCTTTTTTTGTTTACAACTAAAAACCCTGATCAAAACAAAAATGTGTTCTAGCAAAGGCTGCCAATAAAAAGCTTCACAGAAACTAAGCAATTCTGAAATTGGTTATGTGGCCTTGTTGGGGAAGATGGACATAAAATCTTGGGTATTATTAATAGATAGAACTCTTGCTAACAGATGAAAAGTCATGGGGGAATGTTCACATTTTCTACTGTGATAAGGAGGTAGTCTTCAGGTAACCAGAGCCAGGTTTCTTGTAAGCCTTTGTCAGTTCCTATCCCCTCCATGCACCATAACTGACAGTTTCCAAATATAAAACTAGAATATGATGCTAGCATATCATAGGAATTTGTAACTCATGTAACTCATGAGCTGGAAGAGATTACTCATTTATAATAGATGAAAGAATTGTGGAAATGGGTTTTGAGGATGCTAAAACAAGAAAATCAAAACATATTTTAGAGGAGCTCTATTTTTCAAAACATACATTTACCAGAAATTATGGATTGCTTATACAAGTTTTGTTGATGTTGTTGTTACTCAGTGATACACCCTACAACCCTAAAAGAGTAGTTAATACTTAATCTGAACTCAGTAGGTGTATTTGAAAAAGCGTACTGGTTCTAGCAGCTATAAAATAGATGTGGTTATTTATCCTGTGAATTAGGTGCAGTGGGTATACTATAGTGTTACATGCTCAATAAGTTAGGTGCACATAAGTGTCACCTGAAGTGCTATTTAAAACATACTGATTCCCAAATCTCCACCTCCAGAAATTCTACTTAAATTGTGAAGAAAAGCTCCAAAATTTTTATTTTGCGAAAGTTTCTCAGGTGATACAAAATAACAAATCTTAAGAATTATAAAGAAAATAATTCTGGAGCAGGTATATCATATGAGCCCACTTAACTCATATGAAGCTCTCAAGAGAGCCCAAAATATAGTTATTTCTCCAAGGTGTTAGAAAGGATTAGTAAGTGAAGTATCAGTGTTATAGAAAGTGCTAATTTTTATTATTTATAGGGCAAAGAGGACCAGGGCTGCTGTTGCTGCAGTAGAAATTATTATTTTTTCAATGTAAATGATAGAAGTAAATGATAAAGTAAGCATGACTGCCCTAATAAGAGACAAATGGGAGTGGTCATCAAAGTGGTGTGGCCCGGAGGAATCCCTAATGGTGATTAATTTATCTTGGGATTGCTCAGACCAAAAGAGATGGTCAGCCCTGCAAGTCAAAACGTAACTTGCAAAACTGAATATTTTCTAGATCTAGTGAATGGAGAGCTGAATTTAGCTATGAAGAGAGGACAGAGCCCAGTATACAGGCATGGAGCCCCTTGAGGAAATTGGACACTGGGAACACATAACCATAACACAAATACGAAACATAACTCTGTTTTTCACTTCTTGCCTGGAATGCCTTATGCTAAGGCACGAATTATTTGTCCCACTGCCAAGAAGACAAAAGTCACATGTTAAGGATGATCCCACTCAAGGATAAGGGAAGCTTTGAGCCTTGATAGCATTGTCGACTAACATGCCGCAATACTTTAGTTGTTAAAAGCACAGATTCTAGCATAGGGTTGCCTGAGCTGAAATCCAGTCCTTGGGGCTTGCTTATTAGCTGTGTGACCTTACACAAGATACTAAAGTTCTCTTTATCTGTGTGTCCTCATCAGTAGAGGAAGTGATAATCACATTTAATCAGATGGTGCTAAGAATATGTAAACACTTTTAATAGTGCCTGATACACAACACATGCTATGTGTGTAGCTTCTCTTTCATAATAACAATATTTGTTTAAAAATGAAATTTTTATTTCATGAAATATATGAGCAGCATCTTGCATAAGACATTGAGAAATGCAATTTCAATAACTCAATAATATAAAAAATAATACAGTAATTACCAAATAAGAAGGGAAGTAAATGTGTACATTTTATATACAGGCATGTAATTTTAAGTTATAGGCAGGCTTAATCTTAAAGGTTTAATTTTTAAAATATTTTTACAAATACAACTGTGAAACCCAATTCAATTGGAACGTAATCTTTGAACTCTATACAAATCTACAAAAGTATTCATAAAAGAGATCAACTTGAATTATGATTAATTATGTAGTCCCTTAAATTAAAAAGATAATGACAACTTAAAGTCTATTTAATATTAAACATTTATCACTGTGAAACAATAAACTCTACATTTCAAGAAATCTGAAAATTTTCATAGGGCTGCCTAAAATTAAACTTTTTACAATTTGAATAAAAACATATCGAATATATTTGTTGTTCAAAATGGAGATGAATCTAGTTTCTTTTGAATATTCAATACAAAAGAATTAAAAATAAAGCCTAATAGCAAAAGTATAATACTTATATAAGAATAATATTGATGCTAGTGTTAAACAAAGGAAAACCTTGTGAAAAAAATCTGAATTGTTATAGCATCCTCCTTGAGGTAATCAAAAAGAACACAAACTCTTTAGCCCCATATATGTGACTGTAAAAAACAAACCACCAAGTGACTGATACTGAAGTTTGAAAGGATGCAATTTTCTCAACAATGAGTTTATTTTATGTCTGAAGAACAAATGGACTTAGATGGAAATAGTTTCTTCATCTTCTTAGTTTATAATTGGAGTTTTTAAAACCATTAAATAATGTTTTTCCCTCTGATGTTTATTAATATGTAGCAGAATAAATTGTCAGCATAACACCATGTTTGAAAGTGTTTTGACCAGCAAACTAGTCTGGTTTTGCAATGTAATTTAGAACCTACCATGACCGCTAAGCCAATCAGAATTTTATTACAAAATTTTGGCCAGACTCAGTTTTCTGCTTAGCCATTTAATTCCTTATTTTTCTCATAAGGAAACTTGAATAATAAATATGAGTTTATGTAGATGGAAATTACATAAATTTACATACTATATGTAGGCTTCAAATCTGCTTCAGTAAGGATCCTAAATGTTTTTTATGGTGGCCATATCAGACATGAACAGAATGTGGTTAATTTCTGCTTTATGTATTGATATGGTTTGACTCTGTGTCCCCAACCAAATCTCATCTTGAATTGTAGTCCCGTAATTACCATGTGTTGTGGGAGGGACCTGGTGGGACATAATTGAATCATGGAAATGGTTTCTCCCATACTGCTCTCATGGTAGTGAATAAGTCTCACGAGATCTGGTTGTTTGAAAAGGGGAAATCTGTTTCGCTTGGCTCTCATTCTCTCTCTTGTTGCTTCCATGTAAGACATGCCTTTCATCCTCCGCCATGATTGTGAAGCCTCCCTAGCCACATGAAAGTATAAGTCCATTAAACCTCTTTCTTTTGTAAATTCCCCAGTCTCATGTATGTCTTCATCAGCAACGTGAAAACGGACTAATACATGTGTGGTGGGGGATAGTTAAGAAATGATAGTTTTACCTCACAGAGCTGCCTGAATTTCAATAATTCTGTCAACTGAATTATGATTTCAACACCTACTCAATTCTACAAATTCATAGATTTTTCTAAACTAAAACACCAATAGAACCTATCCTCTTTACCACCTGTTTCCACCTGAATGATTATGATAGAAGCTAATTGCCAAAGAAAGTATCATAATTATCTTGGCTATCCATAATACATTATTTTTGAAAACAGAATTAATACTCTTGAAAAACTTGGAATTTTAAATAAAAGTAACACTATTCCATGGTAAGAAGCATATAACACAGGGGGAAAAAAAAAAAAAAAACACCACATTTTGTACTACTTATAACGTATTGAATTTTTAAAAGCTATTTATTTGTGTCTCTGCTAAAATTACTGGCAAGATAAAACTTCAAACTTGCATTATCAGTCAAACTTATTCGCAGCAGTTGATGTGGTGAGGAAAAATAAGGTAATGCAATTTTTTTAAAGAAATTAAAATTCACATCAAAATTCTAATAATCATTTAATTATTTAATAACAATTTCAACATTTCTTTAACTTTTGGACTATTATACCAGCTTATGAAGGATAAGGTGACTGTCCTAGGTCCTCCATTAGTCCACACCTAACACTGGATTTACATCCTCTTAAATAGAAATTTTGTCTCTCCAATTCAAGTGCATAATATTGTTTATTAAAAATGTTGTTATAGGTAATTTGACTTGGATAAATCCTATGGAGTTCATTTTAATTGCATATCTTAACAATTTCAGTGCTGGTTGAGTTAACATGAAAATTAATCAATCATTTTCTTCATATTCAACTAATTATTATCCTGTTTCATGTTGTGTTAGCAGTTTTATGAACTAATTAGTTTCGTCATTGCAGTTCTGAGAATTCTTACCCCGTCCAATGGTGTGATCTTAAAGTTATCAGAAACCTGTATTTGTGAGTCCTTTCCAAGAATTTTCATGAAGACAAAACATGTTAGGTTTATTGTTGCTCTGGAAAGTACCAGAATAAATAATTAACTCTCTGTTAATAGGACTTAAAATGGTTAAAGATGTGATAACACAATTGACAAGGAATTTCAGTTTTTTCTGTTGTATACAATATTCTAAGATAGTAACTAGAATTATGACTAATATACAAGAACTGCTAGATTCCTATTTATACAATGTGTAAAGCACACTTAATAACATGTCCATAAAATATAACTTAAAGAAGGTTTAAAATTATGAATTTGCAATAATTTTCATATAATTAAATATATAAATCTCTCTTTCTACATAGTGAGATATCCTTTTGAAATGTTCCAAGGACCCATCAGGAAAATTCCAAAGCTAATTTGAGGTAAAGAAAAAGACTTGGCCAGGCACAGTGGCTCACGCCTGTAATCCCGGCACTTTGGGAGGCTGAGGTGGGTGGATCACGAGGTCAGGAGATCGAGACCATTCTGGATAACACGGTGAAACCCTATCTCTACTAAAAATACAAAAATCAGTCGGACATGGTGGCAGGTTCCTGTAGTCCCAGCTACTTGGGAGGCTGAGGCAAGAGAATGGAGTGAACCCAGGAGATGGAGCTCACAGTGAGCCAAGATTGCACCACTGCACTCCAGCCAGGGCAATAGAGCAAGACTCTGTCTCAAAAAAAAAAAAGAAAGAAAGAAAGAAAGAAAAAGACTTAATTTAGAATTTGATTTGGAAAGCTTGTGAAAAATATCAAAGGTTTAAAACACTTTATCAAAATAGGATCACAGGGCACTGTGAACAATAGTCATTCATTTAACCAAATTGATAATTAAAAGACTTCAAAGGCAAATATAGAAAGTTACACAGTTGTAGAAAACCTTAACTCTTTCATCGAGAGTGCTCAGGTTTTTAAAATAAATTAAAACCCAACAAGGAAAACATGAAGCCTAGAATATTAACTTAATAAAACAGAGCATCTTTGTTTCCTAGGCCAATTACCCAAAGGGTAAATAAAGACTTTTCACATTTTCCTACTAAGAGCAGACCAGTACTTTATAAAAGCCCTGTTGTTTGAATGGAGAGAACCAAATTCTACTTTTGCATCAGTGTACTTTTATTAATGAGGCTCATTTTTTAGAAAAATAAATAAATAATTGTTTTCTAATGTTAGATGTTAGCCATCTTACACACATAAAATTTCTTTCATGAGATTTCTCTTCCACAAGCCTACAATTTTCTAATCAAGTCAGTTGTGTCTTATATTTTTTTCTCTTCTCATTTTGGAAAAAATCATTTATTCTACTGTAGGAGAGAAATTTCTTTTTCTCTTAACAAAACAAAATATCCTCATACTTTACAGCTTTTTTTTTTTTTTTTTTACCAAAGAACATCTTATCTTTCTTGTATAGTTTCATATAGAGCTGTTGTCCTTATTATTTCTAGTAATTTAAGTTACATATATTTCTTAAAATTCTTAAACCTTAATGAGTTTCATTTTCAGTGAACACTTGGCAGAAACCATGAACTGTCTGTTGCATCCGTAATCTGTAGATTCGCAAATATATATATATATTCGCAGATATATATATATATCACTTGTAAGAAGCATGTGCTCTCCCATAGTACAATTTAGTAATGTGGCACAGAACATGTTTATGAATAGTCTCTAATATCTTTAGTCTCACTATAATAAGAAACTGTAAAAGAGGCAAAATTATATTACTACCTTCCTGTGTTTGTCTGTTTGTTCTTTGGCTAGAGCTAATAATTAAATTCTTGTTTGTACATATTTTCCTCAGCCTCAGTTTTTCATTATTGATTATAAATATGTTAAATCTTTCTGGTATAGAAAGTACACACTTTTCATGGAAATTTTATGTTACTAGTGTCTAACTCACTTGTTTTTAACAATTATGCCTTGATTACTTGTAAAGAAAAGATATTTAACCACTGGACATCATTTCATTTTTCTTGTTGACAAATTTTGTAGTAAAAATATAATGTAGGCTTATTTTATCATTAAACTGAGGCAGAAAAAAGGATACATCAGTATTATACCTAATACTGAAAACTTTGAAGACATGCCTGTTTTAATCAAACTTAAAAATATTCTTATTTACCAAAGATCATCCAAGCCCTATTGTTGTAGTCTCAGCAATCCACCAAGATGTAATAGTCTCTTGTCTGAAATAATGCCCCAAGTTCTTTGTCCCACCTCCAAGAAAATTAGGGAGTAGAGACAGAAAGGTGAGGTTAGAGCAAAAGTTTAATAAGTGAAAGAAGGAAGCTCTCTGCCGGCAGAAAAGGGGGCCCAAGAAAGGTGCCCCCTATGAGGCTGGGGTCCAGGGTTTTTATGAACTGGGAAGGGGAAAGAATGTACTTAGACTGAAGGCTGTCTTGAAGAATGTGTCACTCAGCTTGGCTCAGGATCCTGGCCCAGGACCAATCAGAAAGCTTGACCTGGGACCAGTCAGGAGCTGAAATGATGATTCATAGATGCTCCTTAGCTTGGCCGGGACGAATCAGAAACTTAAGTAAAAGCTCTGCATGGGACTTTGACCCAGGACCAATCGGGGCTGAGAGGATGATTCATAGAAGCCGGACTTACAATCCAAATAAAGGAAAGTAGAGTGCCTGCCAGAACCCACTGGAGCTTACCATGCCCATGCCCATACAAAGAGAAAAAACTTTCTGGGGGGAACCTGGTCACTATACCAAAACAAAGGCATGCCTATACTAGGCCTTGTCTCCTTATCTGAGTGAGCTGGACGTTTGTGCAAGTTTTTATCCAAATGGGCCATAGTTTTTTCTATCTGTACAACCAAGGGCATGTATCCAGGAAGAACAACCTGTGATAGTTCCCTTATTGGTGCCTGAAGCTTGAATTTTTTCCCAGGCTGCTTTTTATGTTATGTGGGGATGAGGCACTGATCCAAGAACCAGGGGCTCCCTGGGGACCCTTTCCTTGCTATCTACCTAAGACAAGCTAACTAACTCCTTTTAATCCCCCCTCAGGAGTGGAGACCCTAACTGCTGTTGGGGAGATTGTGTGTTGATCTTCCTGGCCACTTCTTCCTGGAAAGGGGCATTTTTCAGGGAACAGCTGCTAGGATTTCCCCTAGGCCTGATTTAGAGGTCCTTGGAAGAAAGGCATCCATGCATGGTGTGGTCAAAATCTAGGATAAGGGTCAACCTTGACACCTCTCAAGTATTGTTCAATTAAATGTGTTTTTTTTTTTTTTTTTATTTTGAACGAATCTTTGATGTGATAATCAGAGTAGGGAACAAAATCTAGTATCTAAATTTTATGTTAGTCTTCCAGTATTACTGTTATGTATGTGCTTCCTGCCACTTGTTTATCAGTAAAGGAAATAATAATCAGCAATTATAATAGTTATAGCAATAGTAATAATAATCACGTGTTTTGGTCAGGCATGATGGCTCATGCCTGCAATCCCAGCACCTTAGGAGGGCAAGAGAGGCTGATCACCTCAGGACAGGAGTTTGAGACCAGTCTGGACAACATAGCGAAACCCTGTCTCTACTAAAAATACCAAAATTAGCCAGGAGTTGTGGTGCATGCCTATAGTCCCAGCTACTCGGGTGGCTGAGCTGTAATCTCAACCACTGGGGAGGCTGAGTCTGGAGAATCACTTGAACCTGGGAGGCAGATGTTGCAGGGAGTCAAGATCAAGCCACTGCACTCCAGCCTGGGCGACAGAGTGAGACTCCATCTCAAATAATAATAAATGATAATGTGTTTGGTATTGCTCTTATTCTCATGTTTGGAGCAAGCCTGTGAAAAACTGAATTATTAATGTTGCCTTTTTATCTTCCATCCAAAATTCATGTATCTAGCCATAAATTTTTCATACAAGAATTCTTGTGTTTCTCCATAAATACTATTTGACTTTGCCTTCAGTCATAATGCTTAATTTGACATATGTGGGCAGAAGTTAAGATCTTACCAGTTCTGAAGCTAGGACTTAGAAAACATTGTTATGTGTCAACTTGCTATCTTATGCCCTATTGTTGTCATAACAAGAATATGCCCCAGCTAGCTCACTGAACAAATAAGCATAAAGACACATAATTTAGACTATTCCCTCAGCTACATGTTGTAGCCAAGACCAGCGGAGCCTAGCCAAACACAGCCTGTATCTGCTTATGCCTACTGATCTGCAGACCTGTGAGAAGGATGATTGCTGCTTTAAGCCATTGATTTTGGGGATGATTTGTTATACAGCAGTAACTAGCTTGCTCTCTTTCCTCTCTTTTCTCAATCACTTTGTCTTTTCACTTCAGGATTAATATCAGAATAATTTTCTGTTATGATTATCCTTGTGGCACTTACGATGCTTTGAATTCTGATAATCCAGTTCCAGTAACAAATCAGGAAAAGAAAAAGTAGAATCTTATAGCTAAAATAAAAAGCTTTCTTTTTCCACAGATAATGTGGTAACTTTCACAGTCTTTTTGGTAATTTTACTATTTGAGATTGAAAATGTTTAAGAAAGTCTCACAACTCTCTATGTAACAAATGGGAGCAATTTAGAGGATATTAAAAGAAAACAAATGTTGCTGTTTGTGCATTGAGTATATTATTGGATTTTGAATATTTTCAGCTCACTAGATTTTCAAATATTTTGCATTAGGGACAGAAAACAAATCTCTGAATTTCCTAAAGCTCACATAAGCTTCTACATTTTACATAACACTTCTATAAGATAGTCAAGAAGCTCCAGATAGCATTGTTCTATTCTTATTTTATTGATTAGAAAGGTAAACACAAAACATGTTAAACAATTTTCCCAAACAAAGGAAACAACCAGGGAATATGATTTCCTCAAAGTTTCAGTTTCAATTCAATGTCCACTCTGTACTATTTCTGGTGAAGTTGAATAATACTACTTTGTGCCTGTAGAGCATTCAAAACATTTTATAGGCCTTTATAAATCTTTTTACTTCCCTATGAGATTGAAAAATCAAAATGTTTTATATATAGCACAATGAATCACTGTGGTTGTACTACAGTTTCAAAATGCTTACACATCAAAACCATCCCCATGAATTTCTATTAACTGTCAGCATTTGCAAAACAACAGCATTTCTGGCTAGAAAGGTTTCAGTATTTCATAAGAAATTCAAACTTAACCCTTCATGTATGAATTTCTTTCCCTATTTGTTATGAAACAGCTGTACATATTTTGCAAGTTAAGCTATTGTATGTTTTTTAGAGCCTTATGAAGTTCTGTGATTTTAGAATCAAGTCAATACACATTTTAAATAGTAAATGTACTTAAGTGTCACAGAGTTTGAGTCCTCTACAGACATAAAATAATCATATTCAATTTCTCAAAAGAATGAGATAACTTTGGGCTGGGCATGGTGACTCATGCCTGTAATCCCAGTACTTTGGGAGGCTGAGGCAGGTGGATCACAAGGTCAGGAGTTCGAGACCAGCCTGGCCAATATAGTGAAACCCTGTCTCTACTAAAAAAAAAAAAAAAAAAATTAGCTGGACATGGTGGTGCACACCTGTGATCTCAGCTGCTTGGGAGGCTTAGGCAGGAGAATTGCTGGAACCTGGGAGGCGGAGGTTGCAGTGAGCCAAGATTGTGCCACTGCACTCTAGCCTGGGCGACAGAGTGAGACTCCGAAAAAAAAAAAAGTAACTTTAGTGTAAGCATCACGAAAAGTAAGAAAAAAATTACGTAGCTTGAATACAATTAGGTCAACACACAATTGGTCATTATAAAAATGCCATGATCCATTTCTCATAGTTACTTCACATAAAATATTTTGAAATGTTAAACTTTATGAAGTATATCCTTCATCACCATTGTCCAAATTTATTATTGTTTCTTTATCAAAATGAAGCAAAATATTAAGTGCAGTAAATACTGACAATAGTCATAACAAACGTACAAAACAGACCTAAGGAATACTTGAAGATTTTATTCCCAGTTTTTATTACTTTAAATATGTATTTTTTAATGGTAATAATCTCACAATGTATCCTATTAGAAAATCTGAGTGAGAGGCAGAAGATACTAGATCAGATTTAAGAAAACTGCACATCTCCAAATGTGCTGAAGTGGGGAATGGGTAAAGAAGCTAACACAGCTTCCTAATTAAGAAATTTCTGTAGCACCCAGGAAATGAAGAAGAGGATGAATTTACGTTGCCACAAATTCGGTGTAAAAAAGGTGGTTTTATATTGCCTGGTGAATAACTTGGGTATATTAGTGGAGAAAATTCAGGGTTATGCCTTTGCTTGACAGGTTATCTGAAAAGCAAGAGTGTTGAAAGTTTGGTCAAAAGAGTTGAAGTAATAAATTCTTATATCTTGTTGGAAAATAATACAGAGCTAAGAGACTAATAAAAGAGAGAGGGTGAAAATAATGCTAGGCCACCATGAATCAAGAAATAATGGTAAGAAGGGAATGAGAGATTCAGAGAATAAGAATTTTTATTTGGAAGATGAAAGTTTAATATGTTGTAGTAAAGATGTTTGGGTGAGGATGAGTCTAAGGTGTAGTCAAAGATGTAATCTTTTCATATGGAGCTGAAGGGAGGGCTATTAAATTTGAGCAAGAGAATACCATGAACATGAACATCAATAATTTAAAAACCACGTTGGCTTTTTAATATTAATTCAAGTACTTATGGCACCCTGCTGAAACCATATCTAACATCAAATATGGGATAAATATTGGGCAATTTATGCCATAGAAGATATTGGTCTTAGCTTTTTTTATTACTTGGTTGAAATGTATGCTTTCTATCTGTGATAAGCAAGTTTTCTTTTTAAAATAGAGGTGCTTTGTGACCTGAATCATTGTACCATTACAACCTAACTTTATTTTTTTGCATTTGTTTTTAAATTTCATCTCTTTTCGTTTTACAAACATTATTCTTAGTTTTCTGCAACCAAATAACTTTTTTTTCCAAGCTTTCCCACCCTTGGGGAAGAGACTGCATCCTGACATCATCTATGGATAAGAACTTACTCTAGTGGGCTATTGTGCTCATAGAGCAAGCATATTCCGCATTGTGACTTAAAGTCAAGAATCTTAGTTAATAATTATTTATTAAGCTAACATTATGTGCTTTAAATAGGAGAGAGGGAGTACTCAGGAATGAATAGAAAAAAAGTATAATGGAATGACTTGACAGGCAACACAATAATCCATTATTTACAGCTACTGTATACAAACCTTATTACATTAATTCCTTAAGAAAATTTTACTCAGCGCTTTTTAAAAGCCAAGCACTGTCCTATTGTTGGGGCTATAAAAGGGAGGAAGCCCTTAATCTTATGTTCAATGCAGTCTAGTTTATTAGAGAAATTCACGGATGATTTTACTACTATAATATTAAAATGTTAAATGCTAAAGTGACATTTACTATTTTGTGCAATTGCTATGATGCTACATAGAAAGAATCCTTTAACAGTGGTTTAGGTGCTAGAAATTTCAACAAAGAGAAATATTTTTTAAGTAATCTCTGGAAAAATAAAGAGGATGTTTCTAGGGCAGACAGAGAGAAACAACCCAGCAAGAATGAATAACATCCCCTTTATTACCCCAACAGAAACTCAATGTCAGATACTGAATGAAGACTGAGTCAAGTGGCTTCTTGAGCTCCTATACATCTACTAGATTTGGGCTATGTTATTCTACCATGAAATCTTTGTTAGATATTTTATATGATGATATGTTATTAATTATATTTTATTGTTAAATTGTTATTTGATACAATATACTACACTAACTGATGCTATATATTTATTTTATATAATACATTTAATTTTATATAATATTTATATTTTTATATTTGTACAATTTATACTGTTCTTATACTTATGACATATTCCTTTATGTATTCCATAGTAAATTATTTAAAAAGTATATTATGTATATAATATACGTATTTTTATGTTTTCTATTTATGAACTCTAAATTATATTTTATGTTACTATGTATCATCATACATTCAGCATACTTTGAAAGATGAATGTAGAAGATATTTTATAAATGTAAATTATGTGATTATGCATGATTATACATAAATCATATATAATATATGATCAGTATACAACTATTTAATATTTTGAAATCTGTCTATTATTTTTTGAAATATTGTTTAATGGAATGGATCACAGTACCATAGTTTTACACCATAATGTTTGACTATTATATGTCTAATCAAAACTCCCAAAACACAAACACAGAAAATAATTGCCTAAATAAGGAGGAGTTGAAAATTTATTTTAAAAGTATATTTAAAATATTAAAATCGTTTGTATATTTTGGATAACAGTCCTTCATCAGGTATGTCTTTTCCAAATATTTTCTCCCAGTCTGTAGTTTATCTTCTCATTCTCTTGACAGTGCCTTTCTTTCACAGAGAAGTTTTTAATATTAATGTTTACATATCAGTTCTTTCTTTCATAGATCATGCCAATAGTGTTGTATCTAAAAAGTCATATCTGCTTTTCTCTCTGGTATCCTATAGGAGATGTATAGTCCTGCATTTTATCTTTAGGTCTAATAACATATTTTGAATTAATCTTTGTGAAGGATGTAAGGTCTCTGTATATATGCATTTTTGTTTTTCATGTGGATGCCCTGTTGTTCCAGTACCATTTTTTGAAAGGACAATCTTTGCTTCATTGTCTGTTTTTCTTTGCTTCTTTGTCAAAGTTTAGCTAAATATATTTTTGTGGATGCATTCTTGGGCTGTCTATTCTGTTTCAAAGGCCTGAATATTTTTTTTTGGCAATATCACACCCTCTTGATTACTGCAGCTCTATAGTAATCTTAAAGTAGAGTAATCAGTCCTTTTGATGGCAGCAGCAGGCTGCCTGGAACAGCCTACTGCCATCATGCCAGTTGCAAGAGGGAGGCAAGGCTGGGGCTGCATGCTCCATGGAGTCAGTAGGAGTCAGGGACAAGTGGGAGCCTCACCTCTTCTGAGTTGGAGTGGGAGCTTCTTGGGTGCCACTGAAGTTGTCCAAGCCTGGCTGTGGACCAAGGCATCTCTGTGCCCTTGGGGATCCAGGTGCAGGTGGGAGCCTCACCCTCCGTGACACAGCTGCAACTGCCCAAACCACAGCTGCACACCCAGGCCTCCCTCTCCACAGAATGGGTAGGGGAGGGGGAGGGAGAGGGCCCACCCTCCTGGGTGTAGCTATAGCCACCCAAACCGGCAGCTACAGACTCAGGCATCCTTGCACTCTTGGGTGCCCAGGAAGGTCCCTCTGCCTTCACAGGTTCAGAAGTGTCTGCTCCTATGGCCTGGCTTCTCCCTGTTGTTGGTGCCCACTCTAATTTTAGAGCAAAGTCAGGGCCAAGCCCAGGTGCTGTTACATCCTGTTCAGACATGCACACACTTGGGGCAGTGCTGAAACACCAGTCCCCTCCCACCTCATTCCCCTCCAGATTTTGGGTACCAATAAGCATAGGAGGGAAACTGAGAGGGGACTAAGGGAAGTTCAGCACTGGCCTGCTGGTGCCACTTGACACCTACAGTCTGGGCTACATGAAAGGAAGCGGGAGGCAGACAAGTGTCTGGGGAGAAGGGAGCAGGTCCCTGGTGAAGCCTCACCTTCAGGCCAGAGAGGGCCTTAAGGCTGGTGTCTGGGCTGCTATTCCTATGGACCTGAGTGGGAACTTGTGGTGCCTTTTCTGGGCCTGCCTGTGGCTGCCCATGGACAAACTGGTGTGCACTTCCTCCCCTCTGAGGCCCATAAAAGCCCCAGACTCCGCCAGAGCTGGGTAAATGTTGGGATGACCAGCTGTGGAGAGGAGCTACCCACTCCAGTGTCTCCTCTTTGCTGACAGCTGCAGAGACAATGGGGACAACCTGCCTGCAGAGAGGATCCTCCCACTCCAGGATTTCCTCACGTCTAGGAGCTGAACACTCGTCATAGGGATATCCTGGCTGCTGAAAGGAGCTGCCCTCTTCAGGAGACTGAGCTGTTCTATCTCTCAATAAATCTCTTTGTCTTGCTCACCCTTCACTTCTCTGCATATCTCATTCTTCCTGATCACTGAATAAGAATTTGGGACCTGTCAAATGGCAGGGCTAAAAGAGCTGTAATGCAAACAGTGCTGAAACATGTCTGTTGCTTGTCATGTTTCAGGCAAAGAGAAGGGGAGAAGAGCTGAGGCCCTTCAGGGAGCACAGACCTAGGAGGTCCCCAGATCAGGGCTGTGACTCCCTCTTTGGGACCCTGTATTCCCTTGCATCTCCAGGTTTCTGTGTGCCACCACGTTCCTCTGTGCCAGCCACGGAAGCTGCTTCCAGTGTGCCTAGTCCGGCTGCAGCTTCGCAGAGAGCTGGTGCCTATGATGGCACCTGTAGCTGCCCACCCACCTGCAGAAGCTGGCATGTCTGACTCACTCACACACCCCTCATTGTTTCATGCTTGGCTCTCCCTTGGCAGGTGTGAGACCCAGGCCTTTAGGGTGAACTGAGCATAGCTTGACAGGCTGAGTGGGCAAAACAAGCCCAGCAGATCCAAGGCAAAATGCAGGCAAAGGTGCACCTGACTTCAGAGGTTTCTGGCCAGAAAATCTACACCCCAAGGATCATGTAACACTGTGTCTTTATTCCTCTCTTTTAATTTTATGTGGGCTACTCTGTGTTTTTTCCCTTCCCATATAAATTTTGAATCAGTTTGTCAATGTACATAAAATAATTTGCTGGGTTTTAATTGAGATTTCATTGAAACTATAGCCCATTTTGGAAAGAACTGACATTTTAAACCTTTGAAACTCAACTATAGGAAAATAAATAATAAGAAAAAGATCAACCCAATTCCCCTCAACAATAAGAAAATGAGCAAATTGAATTAAAAATGGGCAAAAGACATAAATGAAAACCCTACCAAAAATGGTATGTGGCAAATAAGCGTATGAAAACATGCTTCACTTCATATGTCATTAAGGATTTGTAAATTAAAAAGAACAATTATTAGAATTACTAAAATCCAAAGCTCTGAAAATAGTAAATGCTGGAGAAGGATTTGGAGCAACAGGAACTCTCATTCATTGCTGAAGGGAATGAAAAATAGCATAGCCATTTTGGAAGACAGTTTTTATCATTTCTTAGAAAACGTGATTAAAAAACAACAGTAGATTTGCCATTAAATATCCTTGGATTTAGTTATTAGTTGCAGATTGAATATGAAACCTCAGTTTTTATGGGTACCATATTACAAAATAAAATTTAAACATATCTAGTTACACATCAAAATGATTATTGATTAGGGAATTCAATAAGGTAGATAAAATATCTACATTTGTTCATCAATCTTTTAATTGTGGAAAAATTTTTGTTGATATATAAAAGCAAAAAAGTGACTTTTATTGTTTTAATTAAAATAAACATATTGGAAATTATGTTATCTCTTCAAATGTGTTATCTTCCATTTTTATTCATATCCTCCATGGTTGTAATACCTTAATTGTCAGACAATTTGAAAGGCATTGAGTTACAAGAATAAACTATATAGGTTGAGCCTAAGTTATGCCACCTAAGCTAATAATATTGCTTATTTTTTGTTATTTTAAAATTTTATTTTGGGAATATTTAAAACAAAAAATTAAACAAGTTACTTTTTTCTTCAAATTGTTATTTATTTTCTTCCAATTTCTTGAAAATGTAAAAAAGGCAAACTCTCAGAGAAGCAGGTGCTATAAACAGGATATTACATAGAGCTTTCAATGATTTACATTATCTGACAGAACTTCAAATTCATTTCACAAGACACTGATTGAAAATGTAATTTTTTTCTTCAACATCAGATGTGTTCTTGTTGTTTTTATATATTTATAATAGTAACAGATGATGGTTTTCTTCTAAACTTCCCAGCAACCAAACAGCCAGGGACATTTAAAAAAGAAACAACTTTTATTTGTGTTGATTACCAATGTCAGTCATTTCAGAATAAATTAGGCATGCTGTTATTAATAGGAAAGTATGTTACTGCTGATATTTTAAACTGTGATACATATCAGTTATTACAAGAATGTCAAGAAATCATTTCTCATTGCTATAGGTATAATTTTACTGAAAGAAAGACCATTACTATAAATAAGGTAAAGATATGTTGCTGGTAGCTATTTTAACGCCATTTTAGAGTGCATTATTGTTGATAATAAAATGTTAAATAATATAATTCTTAACAAACATTTTTAATACTAACACTTAATACTGATATAATTATTCTTTCAACAATATTGTTTCGTTTACAGTACACAAGGGTATAGCTTGTCATTTCCTAAACTCAAAGGAAATCACGTAGACAAGAAAAAAATGTTTATAAAGGAGTGCACTAAGTACCACAGTGACTGGGAGAATCTACCCTGAGCCTGTTATTTGAAGTAAGAAAATACCTTCTGAACCTGACCTGAATTAAGTCTTTTCTCATCGTTGTAATCTTTCTTTTTTGAAATTTAACATTTGTCCCAGTGCAGTGGCTCACACGTGTAATCCCAACACTGTGGGAAGCCAAGGTGGGAGAATAGCTTAAGCCCTGGATTTTGAGACCAGCCTAGGAAATAAAGTCAGATACCATCTCTGCAAAAAATTAGTCGGGCCTAGTAGTGCATTCCTGCGGTTCCAGCTACACGGAAGGTTGAGGCAGGAGGATCAATTGCCTGATCCCAGAAGGTTGAGGCTGCAGTAAGCTATGCTACATCTGCAGGCCAGGTGACATAGTGAGACTCTGCCTCAAAAAAAAATTAAATAAATAAAATAAAAGAATTAACATCGTTTCTAGTCTGCATTCACCACCACAAAACAGGTTTCAAATTACAGTCTACTATTATGTGCCAATAGCCTTATGTAAGTTATTTTATTCAAATCGTATAATAATACATTTAAGAATATGATCTGTTAGTTTTACCTCCGTTTCATGATCAGTACCCACCCAAATTTCATTTTGAATGGTAATCCCCAGGTGTACAGGAAGTAACCTGGTGGGAAGTGACTGAATCGTGGGGGCAGTTTCCCCCATGCTGTTCTTATGATAGTGAGTGAGTTCTCACGAGATCTGATGGTTTTATAAGTATTTGACGGTTCCTCCTTCACAGGCACACACACACACACACTGTCCTGCTGCCTAAGAGGGGCCTACGTCCCCTTCCGCCATGATTGAAGTTTCCCGAGGCCTCCTCAGCCATGCGGAACTGTGAGTCAGTTAAATCTTTTTCCTTTATAAATTACCCAGTCTTGGGTTGTATCTTTATAGCAGTCTGAGAATGGAGTAATACAATGCCCCTAGCATTAAAATCATTTTTTTTAAAAGTATACGGCCGTGTGCCGGGGCTTACGCATGTAATCCCAGCAGCTTGGGAAGCTGAGACGGGTGGATCACGAGGTCATAGAGCTCCAGACCAGCCTGACCAACGTGGTGAAACCCCCTCTCTACTAAAAATACAAAATTAGCCAGGTATGGTGGCGCATGCCTGTAATCCCAGATACTCAGGAGGCTGAGGCAGGAAAATCGCTTGAATCCGGTAGGTGGATTTTGCAGTGAGCCAAGATTGCGCCATTGCACTCCAGCCCGGGCAACAACAGCAAAACTCCGTATCAAAAAAAATAATAATAATAATAAATGCGTAATTATACACAGAGTCTTTCATTGTACCCTCCGAAAAAACAAATATGCAAACCAAAAAAATGTAAAAAGCTACATCAGAAGTAAAAGTAGCATACTTTGTGTCAGTTTACAAAATCAAAACAAGAAATGTTTTACTCTAAACCCCTAACATCTAGCTTAGAAATATAAAATAAAATATTAGCCACAAGTAGAAAACGTATCTATGAATAAAATTAACAAAAAATAGATAAAATCCATTAGACATAATTTTAATGTCATCTGAAGGAAAAAAAAGATCTAGAAAAAAATTAATTGTAGAAAAAATAAAGCTCTACCTCTTTCTCATGCCTAACATAAGTATGTATCCTAATGGATTAAAAAACTTAAATGTAAAAAAGAAACCAAAATTGTGCTGGAAAATGCAAATATAAATATTTCAAAGTGGAGAGCGGGTTTCTAAGAAAACAAGATAAAATCTGTATAATCAAAGATTGGCAGAATGTATTGTAGGGAATATATCTTCATCAAAGTACTCATATACAATTTGATCTACTATGAATGCATAGAACAAACAGATCTTATAGGAAAATGCCCTTCTTATAAATTTAGTATCAAGTTTTTAGACAGGTGTTTTTCTCTGCTATCTTCTGGAAAACATTAATTTATTCCTGGTTTATTGTTAAAAGCGATAGTCCTTTGTGATCCAGCATTTGTTGGAGTATTCTGTTGGGACTTTGAGGACAGATACTGGCCTTTGTCTTTCAGCAAGAGTGGTAGTGAGTGCAGGGCTCTTCTCCCTCTCTTGATTCTCACTTTCACTTCGTTTTTGTCATCTAATGAATTCTTGTATTGTTGCAAACTCATCCCTACATTTACAAAGCTTTAAGCAAGGTTGTTGATCAGGGTATTTGTTTTGCCATATTGCAAGATAAACACTTGGTATTTGTTCCCTTAAAAGCAGACAAACAAACAGTAAAAACCCTTATCAAGGAATGTAAAAAGTGAAATTACATTAGAAATCAAAACTTATTGCAACATATATAAAAAGCAGAAAGTTGAAGTATTTAATATTTAAGAGATCTTGCAAATCGATAACAGACTTTTTCATTCATTAGACATAAACATCAGCATGTAACGTTTTCTCTTCCAACTATTGTATTAGATTTTTAATTGGATATAGAGTATATTTAAGATTTATAAAATTGTATTACTCTGAGTTTCTTTTTTATTGTGAACATTAAGGGAGATGGTGACTATGGGTACATTTCTTGCAAGGTAGTATAATTACATAAGATATCTGTCCAACTTACCTAGTATTCTCAATAATATTGGTAAGCACAAATTATCTGTTATGTGTTATGCAGGTTTATATAATTATGTGAGTTTATTTTTAATTTTAATTTAATTATCTCACCATGTTTATGCAAAAATTATTTTCAGTATTTTAAAAATATGTATCATGATTTCTCTTCCCATGTTATTTAAATGTATTTTCTAATGGTATGTCATTGTTTTTAGTTCACATTCATTACAACCTGAAAATTTAAAGCTTATTGCTTCCTGTTACATTTTAATAAAATCTTCATCCATAAATGGGACACTGTTATGCAATTGTTTTTAATGCAAAAATCCAGAATTATTATGAGGTTATACTTTATCTTGCATGACAGTCAGTGAAACATTATATAACTTCCATTTGCTTTAAGAAGAACGGTGGCTAGCTGACACAGCTGTTACAATAATGGTAATTTGGTGCTGAATGAGAAAGACGCTACCCTGGGAGAGAATTTCCATAACTATTGCATCTAATATCAGAAAAGAAGTAATTTCCTCCCATACTGCATCCAAAATATTCTGTGAGTTCGGGGACAAGAAAATGGCATGTTTAAAATCTATATACCCACCATTAGCTTCTGTCATTCCTTTGTTCATCTAGTGCATTTTTGACATATGTCAATGATAAAAAATTGAAGAAATGTATAGAAATGCAAATCCATACCTTTCTAATTCCATCCATTAGAAATAATTTACAACCAGTCTCTTTCTCTCTCTCTCTCTCTCACACACACACACACGTACTATCATGGATACCTCAGAAAGTTTATTTGAGGATAGAATTTTCTATAGATTTAGTTAAAGAGCCTTTGAATAATATATGTTGTCTTATTGCCAAGTTTGTTTGGAAGAGTGTAAATGTACTACAGAGACATAATTATCTCAGTAGTTGTCATTTATTAAAGAACAATTTAGAAGAATATAAATCAGGTACTGAATTGACATTTGCGGAAAGTGTTTGTAAGCTCCTTGGAATCTGGGAGTACCTAGGTATATTCTCTTTTCTCTCTTTTTAACTAGTTATATGGTGCAAGTTTAGACAAGGTTAACACTCATAAGAAATAAAGATATGTATTAAGAAATATATATGTTTTGTAGCAATACAATATGTTGAAATATAGTACAGAAACTTTTCTGTATTTTTGCTTTGGTTTTTAATTTTTGAAAATACATTTATTATTTATTTAATATATAAAAATCTATTGAAAGTTTGTTTCCCTCTGGTGTATTATCCATCCAGTACTCTGTATATAAACTCAGTCACTGGGTTTCAGACTAATCTCCCCACAAATACCATCTATGAGTTGGAAAAAATACAAAACAGTTTTGAAAACACCAAGAGTATTCTAAGGCAGTCAAGACTTGAAGGACAAATATCTTGGAGATAAATGCTCACTGATGCAAGCCAAACTTCTCTGCACCTTTTTTTCCTGAGAGTATTTGCTGGTTCACACGAGAGCAATAAAGACTAAATAGAAAAAAGCATATATTATTTAATGCAGTTTCACTGAATTTAGAAGTGAAATATAAGGGAGTTTGGGTCTATAGAGGCAAAAAATGATTTCAAATGAAATAATCCCAAAGAACAAAAGGACATTAAGAAGCAATCCCAGCTTTCTGCAGGAATTTCTCCTTGGGGCATATAGTAAATAATATGCTAAACATAAATGGACCAACTGCAGAGAAAGCAAGCAGAATACACCTGCTAACTAAAAATAACAAGTGTAGATCTCAACATTCTTACAGTACTGAGAAGAAAACAATTTGAGTTCAAAGACTGTAAGTAGGAAGCAGCCCAGTAAACACTTCAAGTTTTCAACGGATATGTCTGAGGTAATTGGAGATGACCTAGAAATAAAGGAAAATTTATGAATAGCCTCAAAGTATTTTTTTATTATCTTGCAGTCTTCTGCCAAAATATAAATAAATAAATATAAATAAATATGTCCTCTCCGATGGAAGACTACTTTATTCAGAGTCACTACAATTTGTCATATATAAACTCATACATTTAATGACAAAATAATTTACCATGTTTACCAGGAAATGGACCATAGAAACAAATAATTAGAATTATACAAAAGTCAATAGAAAAAGATTTATAAGTAATAAAAATTATTAGAAAAAATATTAAAACAACTATGACTAAGAGTTTTAAAAAAAGGGACAATCTTTTTTAAAATTACATTTTAGGTACCAGAGTAAATGTGCAGGTTTGTTATATAGGTAAAATGCATGTCACGGGGTTTTGGCACACAGATTGTATTGTCTCCCAGGTAATAAGCATAGTACACAAGTCGGTAGTTTTTTGATCCTCACACTCCTCTGAATCTCCATTCTCAAGTAGGCCGCATTTTCTGTTGTTCCCTTCTTTGTGTTCATATGTAATCGGTATTTAGTTCCCACTTTTTAAGTGAGAACATGAAGTATTTTGTTTCTGTTCCTGTATTCACTTAGGATGATGACCTGCAGTTCCATCTGTGTTACTACGAAGGACATATTCTCATTCTTTTATGGCTCCATGGTATTCCAGGGTGTATATGAACCACACTTTCTTTATTCAGTTCACCATTGATGGGCATTTAGGTTAATTCCATGTGTTTGTTACTGTGAATAATGCTATGATGAACATGCATTTACATGAGTTTTCATGACAGAATAATTTATTTTCCTTTTGGTATATATCCAATAATGGAATTGTCAAATCGAGTGGCAATTCTGCTTTGAGATCTTTGAGGAATTACTAAACTGCTTTCCACAGTAGTTGAACATATTTGCATTCTCACCAGCAGTATATAAGTGTTTCCTTTTCTCTGCAACCTTGTCACCATCTGTCATTTTTTGACTTTTTAGTAATAGCCATTCTGACTGATGTGGCATGGTATCTCATTGTGGTTTTGATTTGCATTTCTCTTTATTAGTGATGTTGAGCGCTTGTTATAAGATTGTTAGAGGCCCGTATATATTCTTCTGAGAAGTGTCTGTTCGAGTCCTTTGCCTGCTTTATAATTGGGTTATTTGTGTTTTGCTTGTGGATATATTTAAGTTCCAGATTCTAGATATTACCCATTGTTGGGTATATCTCTTACAAAATTTTTTTTTCATTCTGTAGGATGTCTGTTTATTGATAGTTTCTTTTGCTGTGCAGAAGCTCTTTAGTTAAATTAGGTCCCAGTAGTCAAATTTTGTTTTTGTTTCCGTTGCAATTGCTTTTGGCATCTTCATTATGAAATCTTTGCCAGAGCCTATGTAGAGAATGGTGCTTTCTAGGTTATCTTTCAGAGTTTTTAGAGGTTTAGCTTTTACACTTAAGTCTTGAATCCATCTTCAGTTGATTCTAAGGAAGGGGTCCAGTTTCAGTCTTCTGTATATGGCTAGCCTATTATCCCTGTACCATTTGTTAAATATGGAGTCCTTTCCTCATTGCTTATTTTTGTCAACTTTGTTGAAGATCAGATGGTTGTAAGTGTATGGCATTATTTCTGGGTTCTCCATTCTGTTCCGTTGGCCTATGTGTCTGTCTTTGTTTGCTTACCATGCTGTTTTGGTTACTGTGGCCTTGTATTAGGTTGGTACAAACGTAATTGTGGTTTTTGCCATTAAAAGTAATTGCAGTTTTGCCATTATTTTAATGGTAAAACTGCAATTACATTTGCACCAAACTAATAGTAGAGTTTGAAGTCAGGAACGTGATGTCTTCAGCTTTGTTCTTTATGGTTAGAATTTCCTTGTCTATTTGAACTCTTTTTTGGTTCTATATGAATTTAAAATTTTTTTTCTAATTCTGTGAAGAAGAATGTCATTGGTAGGTTGATAGGAATAACATTAAATTTTTGTCATGTTGGAAAATATGGCCATTTTAATAATATCTATTCTTCCTATTCATGAGTATGGAATGTTTTTCCACTTGTTTGTGTCATCTCTGATTTCACTGAACAGTGTTTTGTAATTTTTAAAGATTTTTCACCTACCTGGTTAGCAATATTCTGGAGTATTTTATTCTTTTTGTGACTGTTGTAAATCAGATTGCATTTTTTAATGTGGTTTTGAGCTTGAATATTGTTGGTGTATAGGAATGCTATTAATTTTTATACATTGATTTTATAATCTGAGAATTTGCTGAAGTTGTTTATCAGATCAAGATGCTTTTGAACAGAGATATAGAATTTTCTAGGAATACAGTAATATCGTCTGCACACTGGGGTAGTTTGACTTCCTCTCTTTGTATTTGGATGCCTTCTATTTCTTTCTCTTGCCTGATTGCTCTAGGTAGAACATCCAATACTATGTTGAATAAGAGTGGTGAAAAAGAGCATCCTTGTCTTGTTCCAGTTTTCTCTGGAAGTATTTCCATCTTTTCCCCTTTAAGTATGATGTTGGTTGTGAGTTTGTTGTACACAGCTCTTACTATATTGAGGTGTGTTCCTTTAATATCTAGTGTGTTAAGGGCTTTTAAAATGATGGAGTGTTGAAGTTTATTGAAAGCCTTTTCTTCATCTATTGCAATGACCATGTGGTTTTGTTTTTGTTTATGTTTACGTGGTAAATCACATGAATTTAACTAGAGAAGTAGAATTTATAAGAATCAAATGAAAATGCTAAAATGAAAAAAAAAAAAACTTTTACAAATTAGCAGCAGATTGAATACAATGAAACAAAGATTAGTGAATTGGAACATATAAGTATAAATTGTTCAGGTTGATACATAAAGCAAATCTATAAAAAATATATTAATAAGCTTCAGACATGTGAAATGACACACTTTTTTTGGTAATTGAAATTTCTGTATGAGAAGAGAAAAAGGCTGGCAAACTTATATTTGAAACATTACTAGCAAACAATTTTTGTAAAACCGATCTATACACAGTAAAAATAATCTCAAGAAAGGTAAAAGTTTTAATATATTTTTATTTAAAAGTGGAGAAATTTACATCAGTATATATGAATTATATGAAAATTATGAAAGTGGCTATTTGGGTAAAATTATTCCAAATGAAAGCATGAAAACTCAAAAATAAATAAATAGCAATCCCTGTAACCCAAAATAATTATTGTCTTTGTCAACTAAAAATAATACAATGGTGAAGTTAAGAGTATCTGTAAATTTGAAAAACATGACAATAATTTAACAGAAGGTGAGATATAAAAGAGATAAATTGGAAATACTATTTTTCTTTGTTTAGGAAGTAGCACAAATGATAATGCAAAGTAGTGTAACTTTTACTGAAGACATCAAGTAAAATGTCTAAGATAAGCACTGGATGCATAATAAAGGCATGTATAATCATGAGCTAATAAAATAAAAAGCAAAAAAAAAAAACCCACAAATTAATTGAAAAAGAAAAACATAAAGGGTGTTTAAAAAAAGAAAAAAAGTTAGTAGTAAGATGGCACAATCAAACCTAAGTATATCAGTAATTCCATTTAGTATATGTACAATAATGTTCCAATTACAATTAAAAGAACATCAGAATTGATGCTCTAAAACTATATGCTGTTCACAAAAAAAATACTTTAAATCTATGGAACTTTTCACTTTCTTAGAAAAAGGATATAAAACAGTGTTCTGCTCAAATTTCAACCAAAAGAAAGTTGCTGATGCCATGTAAAAACTATACTTTAAGAATAGAAATACTAGAGGAGATGAAGAGGACTACTTCACAATTATAAATAATCCAGTTTAACAGGAAAATGTAATCATCCTAAAAGTTAATTACCATGTGGCATATTTGTAACATATGTAGTAAAACATAAGTGACATTTATGTACCTAGCATAAAACATACACTACCATGTATGTACCTAGTAACATAACCAACCTATTTGTATAGGTTGAGAAAACTAAAATAAAATATAGAAGAATTTACAATTACAGCTAGAAATTTTAACAAAGCATGTAAGTAATAGCTGGAATACATACACACACACACACACACACACATACACACACAAATATACACACACATAAACTCACATGCAGAATTGGTAAGTATATAAGCATTTTGAATAATGCAATTTGGATTTAACCAAACTGAAACCCAAACTGTGACAAATACTCATTTCAAATGAGCAAGGAGTTGTCACCAAAATTTACAAAATATCTAAGGGCAGGAAACAGACGGAGAAATCTTCCTAACTACAGACATAAAATATCTTTGATACAAAAGAGATTGACAGATGGCTTGAAACATGACTTAAAGCAGAAAGAAGGACTCAGGGAGCCAAACTGAGCCCTACTTAAGGAGTATTCCCCATTTCTTGAGATCTGGAGATATATGTGTGACTGAATTCCAGAGTTGTTGTGGACCAGTAACTGCTATGTGCTCTCGTTCCTCTCTGTTTTGAATGAGAGTGAATCCTGCTCTTATCTTGTCCCTGTTTCACACTTGTAGTTTGGGAATTCAGAGGTATTAGTTCATAGGTCTGAGTTAAGAGGCTTCCCTGAGAAGCTACAAATGAATGGGACTTGATCTACCTCATACACATTTGGGAGTGATTTAGATAACAAGATACTAAAACCTAAGCACGATTCTGATGTAGTAATACGATAAGAATTTTGGAGTAGACAGTGAGTATATGGGCGTATGGGAAAAATATAAATATTTGTGTACAGGGTGCAAGTGTTTTTAGATTGAAAATTGTGTATAGTATTAATTCACAGGTGTGAGTGTTAATTTGAAAATATATATTGTAATACTAGAACAACAATTAAAAATTAAACATAAAGATGTTTAATGTTAATGAGAAAAAAATAATTAACAACAACAACAACAAAAAAAAACAATTTACACCAAAAATTCAGGACAAGAGAAAGACAAAAACAAACAACACATGACAAAATTAAAAAAAGTATATTGAGGAGATGGAATCAAGCCCACCATTATCAATAACTACATTAAAAATAAGTTGTATAAGGGTATAAACAGACACTTTTCAAAAGAAGACATATATATATGGCCAAGTATATGAAAAAAAGCTCAATATCATCAATCATTAGAGAAATGCAAAGCAGAACCACAATGCAATATCATCACACAGTAGTCTGAATGTTAATTACTGAAAAGTCTAAAAATAACAGATACTGGTGAGGTTGCAGAAAAAGGGAACATTGTGTAAATCAGTATGGCAGTTCCTAGAAGAGCTAAAAGCAGAACTACTATTCAACCCAGCAGTCACATTACTGGGTATACACCCAGGGGAATATAAATCATTCTACCATAAAGAAACCTGTACATTAATTTTTATTGCAGCACTATTCACAACAGCAGAGACATACAGTCAACCTAAATGCTCATCAATGATGGATTAGATAAAGAAAATGTGGTACATATATATCATGGAATACTGCAGCCATAAAGAAGAACAATATCATGTCTTTTGCAGGAACATGAATGGAGATGTAGGCTATTACCCTTAGCAAACTAACAGAGGAACAGAAAATTAAATACCACATGTTCTCGCTTGTAAGTGCAAGCTAAATGATGAGAATTCATGAAAACAAAAAAGGTAACAACAGACACTGGTGTCTTCCTGAGGGTGGAGGATAGGAGGAGAGAGAGGAGCAGAAAAATAAGTATTGGATATTAGATTTAATACCTGGATTATGAAATCATCTGTACAACAAGCCCACATTACTTAAGTTAGCTTGTGTAACAGATCTTCACATGTACTCCTGAACCTAAAATTAAAAATTTTTCAATTAAAAAAGGCAGAGATTGTCAGATTAGATGAAAAAGCAGGAATCAAACATAGCTGTTTACAAAAGATACCCTTCAAATATAAACTCATAGCTTAAAAGAAAAAGGATGAAAAAGAGATTTTAAACAAACACTGACACAAACAAGCAGAAAGTAATACATTCAAATTTTTAAAAAAATATAAATTCTTTAAGAAAAAAATTCTAAACACCAAACTACTAGAATATTTTTTCAATAAAAAAGTTACAATTTATCAGGAAACTGTAAAATCTTAAATGCAATTACACCATAAAACAGAGCTTCAAAATAGACAGAACTAAAGAATAAAATAGACAAGTCCATAATTATACTTGGTGATTTTAACATACATCTTTCTGTAATTAATAGAAAAGATAGACAGAAACTTAGTAAGGATGTGGAAGATTTAGTCAACACTTTTAATCCACTTAATGAAAATTCATAAAATATTTCAGCTAGCAACAACAGAATAGAAATTATTTACAATTTAACATCAAACAAAAACTTGGCCATTTCATAGAAAAAGAAACAAGAGTGACTATGATCATATGAAAAGATACTAAATATCTTTAGTCATCAGAAACATGCAAATTAAAAACCACTTGTTGCAGGAAGTCAGGGACCTCAGCAAAGGGACTGGCTGAAGGCATGGCAGAAGTACACAAACTGGAAAGATTTCATAGGCACTTACCACTTCCCCAGTTAATACTCTTGTGATTTCCTCTGCCTGTCTTTACTTTAATCTCTTAATCCTGTCATCTTCATAAACTGAGAATGAATGTCGCCTAAGGACCCTGTGATGATTGTGTTAACTGCACAAATTGTTTATCGAGCATGTGTATTTGAATATGAAATCTAGCACCTCAAGAACAGGATAACAGTGATTTTCAGGGAACAAGGGAGATAACCTTAAAGTCTAGCTGCCTGTGGGCTGGGCAGTACAGAGCCATATTTCTCTTATTACTGAAAACAGGTAAGAGAACTATTCTTGAATTCTTTCTCCAGTAAGGAATATTAATAATTAACAGCCTGGGAAAAGAATGCATTACCAGAGGAGGACAGATGTAGATAGGGATGAAACATGCCCTAATCTCCTGCAGCTCCGCCATGCTTGCTAGGATTAGGAAATTCCAGCCTCGCGATTTCTAGTCAGACCGGTTTTCTGCTCTTAAACCCTGACAATGCGTGCACAGAGGGACATGGAAATTCACGAGTGAGTCTATTTTTGCCCTGACATTCTGCTGTGTGATCTTTTGTCACCCTTGAAGCATGTGATCTCTGTGACCCACACCCTATTCGTACACTCCCTCCCTTTTGAAAATTGCTAATAAAAACTTACTGGTTTTATGACTCAGGGGGCATCACGGAACCTGCTGACATGTGACGTCTTTAAAATTTCTCTCTTTTGTACTCTGTCCCTTTATTTCTCAGAGCAGCTGACACATAGGAAAATAGAAAAGGACCCACGTTGAGTATCGGGGGTGGGTTTCCCCCGATAACCATGCACCCACTAGAATTATTAAAATTAAAAACTTTACAAGCAAGTATTCATAATGAGGTGGAGCAGTTGGGACTCTCGTGTCTTGCTGACAAGAGTGTAAAATGGTACAATTGCTTTGGTGATTATTTGGCAATTTCTTATAAAATTAAACATACAGTAAGCCTCACTTATCATTATTGGTAGGTTTTGTAACTTCAAGCAAACTGATGTAGAGCAGGTCCTCGAAAAATGTAAACTTGCTTCCTTATAACATTGATGAGAAAAAAATTGGCTTTGTTATGAGTTTTGCTTAACATTGCAGTTTTCAGGAATCTCTTGATGATCTTAAGTGAAGACATACTGTATACGTATGCTATGGTTCAACAATTCCATTCCTAAGTATTTACCAAGATAAATAAAACAAAATTAAAAAAAGTCTACCCATATCCACAAAACACTAGTTTTAAAATATTCATAGCAACTTTATGATAGCACTAAAATATAAACAACTCAAATGTATATCAATTTTAACCAGAAGTATTTCCCTTTTTTCTCACAAAGAAAATGGTATGTCATAGCAGCCTTATGCAATATTGCTGTATGTTATATTGCCATACATGTGTATATACACATACT
>NW_012117766.1:2065141-2065558 GCF_000951035.1 Colobus angolensis palliatus
GTTCTCTGTATTTCCTGAATTTGAATGTTGGCCTGCCCTACTAGGTTGGGGCAGTTATCCTGGATGATATGCTGACGAGTGTTTTCCAACTTGGTTCCATTTTCCCCCTCACTTTCAGGCAACCCAATCAGACGTAGATTTGGTCGTTTTACATAATCCCATACTTCTTGCAGTCTTTGTTCATTTCTTTTTCTTCTTTTGGTTTCTCTTCTCACTTCATTTCATTCATTTGATCCTCAGTCGCTGATACTCTTTCTTCCAGTTGATCGAGTCGGTTACTGAACCTTGTGCATTTGTAACGTATTTCTCGTGTCATGGTTTTCATCTCTCTCATTTCGTTTATGACCTTTTTTTCATTAATTAATCTAGCTGTCAATTCTTCCACTCTTTTTTCAAGATTTTTAGTTTCTTTGCGCT